>NC_034595.1:1891641-1917660 GCF_900095145.1 Mus pahari
AGGCACTACACCCTAGGCACTACACCCGAGGCACTACACCCGAGGCACTACACCCGAGGCACTACACCCGAGGCACTACACCCGAGGCACTACACCCTAGGCAAGAGATTCTAAGCTGCCTAAGAGTGGAGAAAGTGAGCTGACACTCACGTGCATACATTCATTCATTGCTCTCTGCTCTTGACTGTGGATTTAATGTGACTAACCACTTCTGTGCAATGCTGCCTTGACGTCATAGTAGCGATGGACTGTAACCCGGAGTTGTAAACCAAATAAACCCTTTCTCCCATAAGTTGCTTTCGCTAGGGTTTCCAATCACAGTAACAAGAAATGAAGCTAAGACAGTTGAACAGTGTTATCTAGAACTGCTTGGATTCCAGACCCCTGTCACCTAATGAAGAGTCCATAAAAGCCCCTCTAATCTAATGACAGTCATTATTTGTCACTGCCACTGCTACCTGACCTGCACCTTATGCCTGTCTCTGATTACACTCAGTAGCAAAGCAGACGATTGGCCCAGCTTCAGAACTTGCTCACAGCTGGCTTGGACACTTGGTCTCACATGTGAGCCAATCCTAATTGATAAGAAAGGAGGCCAAGACACTTGGCCTCACTCACAAATGCAGTCTGAAAGCCTTGTATTTCCCTTGTGCTAAGATTTTTGGCCAGAAATCTCGATGCTGTGTGCTCGAGGCCAGCTACATCATGGGTTTCCCAAGTGAAGACCTGAGAAGTCTGTGTTGAGGGTGCTGCGGAGTATGGGACTCCAAAGCCAAATAGAAGCCTGACCTGTGTCATTTCATCCTCTGTGATTTGCCCCCAGGACTGTGACTGCCCAGACAAATGCTGGGGTAGGGTGTCCCATGTCTGACTGGGCCTTTCTCTCTCCCCAGGTTGGTACCGCTCACCCTGACGACCCGGAGCTTGTCACTTTCCACGGTACACGCTCTTTTCTTCACGATTTCTCCAGGACATTCCTGATCTAGTGCCTGGAGATGTTTCCATGCATCTAGTGCTGGCCACAGATGAGGCTGTCAGGAAGGGCTGATGGGGCATGGGAGAGGGGTGGCAGCTGAGCTGTGGGATGCACCTCTGTCTGCTTTCCTCATGGACCTGTGTGCATCCCGGGGAGCGGGAAGCGCTCCCTCTGTTCATTCCTTTGCTAATCTGTTCTGAAGGCAGTCATGGATGCCTGCTTGGTGCTGTCCCTCGCTGTTCCTGCCTCCTTAGTCCTTAAAATAGTTCAAGTGATGGGAACCATTAAAACTAATTATAGGACAGGAAGGATGTCTCAGCTGGAGAAGGCAAGGCCTGAGTTTCTGCGTTCAATTCCCAGAACCCACATCTAAAATAATAATAATAATAATAATAATAATAATAATAATAATAATAATAATGATAATAATAATAAAAACAATAACTGGGCTTGTTGGACAACATTGGGGAAATGACAGCCAAGGGCATCCTCTGGTCTTCACACACATTTGCATCCATGGGTATTGTACCTGTATATACTCACACACACACACACACACACACACACACACACTCAGAGAGAGAGACCCTTGCCTTAGTGTATCTGTAGAAGCATCTCAGGAAGCATGTTTGAAATACAGGACTCTAGGCCAGAGTGTAGCTCTGTGGCAGAGCACTCCCCTAGCATGTGTGAGTCCTTAGGGTTGGTCCACAGTGCTGTGAGGAGAGGATAAGGCAAAACACAGTAATACATACTTATAACCCCACTACTCAAGAGGCTGAGCCAAGAGGATCATAAGTTCAAGGTTAGCATCTGTCTTACATCAATCCATTGGAACCTGCACGGTCCTAACCTCCTGGTAGAGCTTGTGTTCTCTCTCTCTCTCTCTCTCTCTCTCTCTCTCGCTCGCTCGCTCTCTCTCTCTCTCTCTCTGTGTGTGTCTCTGTGTGTGTGTGTGTGTGTGTGTGTGTGTGTGTGTGTGTGAAGAGCACACCAAAGAGGGACAGGCCTATAATCCTCTTTGACCTCCATACTTTGTCACACAATGTCTGTTTTTTGGTCAGAGAATTGGAATACAGCATAAATAAGGGAAAGTCTATCTACATTCCCCTGCAGCTTGGCCGTGTCACCTGGTGTCCCTAATGGTGTCTTCTGTATTTTTTGTCATTTTGGTCGTCAAGTCCAGATCATGTTCTGACTTGGTGCTTATACCTGCGCCAAAGCCCCTTTCTTCTTGGTGCTAGGCAAACCTAAGTTTTATGGGGTTTTGTTGTCATTTGAGAAGAGATCTTTCTATATAGCTCTTGGTGGCCAGAAACTAACAGAGATCCACCTGCCTCTGCCACTTGACACCTGGGATTAAAGGCATGATTGCCATTGGCTTATTTATAATTCGTATTATGACATATATTATAATTTATATTAGCTGCTGGTGGTGGTGGTGGTAGAACTTGGGTGGGAAGGGGAGCTGGGTTTGCCATCACAGATCTTTGAGGCTCCCCTGGGAGGAGGGGCAGGAACAGAACTTTTTGGATGTGCTTGCTCTGGTGGGATTCTATAAACATGTCTGGGTGTTGCTACTGCATCTCAGGGGAACACTTATGGTTGCCCTATTCCTTGGCTTCTCCTTCACTGATGGCTGCAGCCTCAGTGGGAACCTACAGTTCTATGCCTATAGTCTCAGAAGCTTTCCAGCATCAGTGGGACTGGGGCCCGTGTGGTTGCAGTTCCCTGGTGCTCCCTTGTGGGTACCATCACGCCTTTGGTACTCTTGGCTCTTCTTCTACATTGAGTAGGCCTGTGCCTACAAACCTTATGACACTACCTCTAGTCTAGAGAACATTGGAAGGTTTAGCTGCTACACTTTTTAGGGCTCATGAATTGAGAGGTCTCACATCCACCTTTAGCTCCTCCCATCAAGGGGAAGGAAAGAGGCCTTCCCTCCCTAAACACTGCTTGCCTATATGCCTCGGTAACATGTGTCTCTTTTTTGAGGAGTAGAAAACAATGGCTGGTATAGCAGTCCAGCTCCGCAGACTCATGGTTGAGGCATGAGTGGGTGGCATGTGACCTACAGTGGGTGTTCATTCCATCAGACAGCTGTAGGAGTGGGTGACTCAGCCTCCTTAGCTGCACCGTATCATCACTCCTGGGAGGTTTATCTGCTCGTCAAGACACCAGGCTGCACAGCCCCAGGGGACATGAGACAGGAGACCTGAGTGGAATTGGGTCTCAGTCTACATTCACAAACTGTCCCAAGGGAGTGAGAAGCCAGCCCCTGCTTAGTCATAACAGCCCCTGCTGGGCTCAATCCTTAGCCCTTCTTCTCTGTGACAAAACTGCATTACTGTGAACTGAGTCAAGATCTGGAGACCTGTCTGAGGCAGTGATTATGGTCCTCCCAGTTTCTATCTGTTGGCTTCTTAGGGGCCTTCTAGTCTGATGGATTTTGCTCAAGTTGATTTTCCACAACCTATTTTTCCTTTCTCTTAAATGTTTGTGTGTGTTTGGTGACAGGTGTTAAAGGAGAAAAGGGGTCCTGGGGTCTTCCTGGCTCAAAAGGAGAAAAGGGGGACCAAGGAGCTCAAGGACCACCAGGTATGCCTGCCCCTGTTCTAGGCCTTGCCAAGTCAGGCTAACTACACAACCATCCTGCCCACAAGCACTGTGGGTTCTGGTGAAAATCAGTTACAGGCCTGACACATCCGAAGCAGAACATTGTGGAGAGAGCAGGGGCTAGGTCTGGAGGTCTGAAGGCAGAGCGCTGCCTGGTATGCTCAGACCCTGGCTTCCTTCCAACCACAGAACTACAGGCTGGGGATGGGGTGGGGCTGACTTTGTATCATTCATATGTAAAATATGGCACAAAGAGAATGGGGGCTTGCCCGGGATCCTACAGTCCCTGGGTAGTGGGGCCTTGATTAGGTCTGGAGATGCCTCCAAGCCTAGAATCAATCCTAGTAAAACAACGCACTTTCGCTTTTAGTAAGTGAAAACCATGGTTTCTAACTTGGTAACTCTTTGATACCTCTGCCATCAAGTTGGTAAACTTACAAAGCATTTTTTTCTGCAGGCCCTCCAGTCGATCCAGCTTACCTGAGACATTTTCTCAACAGCTTGAAGGTGAATGTTATTAAACATTTGCTCTATTATCCTAGTCAGTTTGTTGTTGCTGTAACTGAATATCACAGACTGGGTAACATGGAAAGAATAATGGTTTCTCTGGCACATGGCTCTGGAAATCTAGCAACTATAGTGGTTGGGATTCTGCAGAGTTGTGAGGCTATGCAGGGATCACATAGCAAGACAGATCAAATCTGCCAGAGGGCAAAGTTGCTCCCTAGATTACAAATTACTCCTATAACCCAGAGGCTTCACCTCTCAGTGCCAGCAAAATACAAGTTCAGGGATGATGTTTCCAACACCTGGAATTTGGGGGCCCCTGGATGCTACTAAAACTATAGCAGCCTGTGCCTCAGTTTCTTGAGTTTCTGTGAGAAAGAGTTCATGCCAGGCTTACTGCAACCTTCCGTGTTCTGTCTTCCAGGGGGAGAATAGAGATGCTGCATTCAGAGGAGAGTCCAGCAACAACCTCTTTGTATCAGGGCCTCCAGGCCTACCAGGACACCCAGGCCTGGTTGTGAGTAGTGACTCCCAGGGGACCTTTGGCTTTTCCTGTGCTCCGCCCCCAACATGTGTAGACGGTTCTAGAGTCGAAGTCAGTGTTGTACATGCTGGAGACCAGACTTTGGGATGAGCAGGCTCTTCTGTGTGTTGTTGCTTGCTGGTAGGTTAGCTCAGCCTTTAGAGCTGCCCAGGCTGGATGCAGTGAGTGAATCCCAGGCACCAGCCTTGCACACTGTGGCAAGGTCACTCTGTGACCAGAGCTGTCAATAGTGAGGAGTTATCTCAGAGGAAGGTTCTGGCAGCATCTTTAGAAGGATTCTTGATTCTTCTGATGTTTGACTAAAGGCTAATCTGTAGAGATTATCTACAGGCCTGGTCTTTATAGATAGGAGGAGGGTCAGACAGCCATGAGAGAAAACCAAGGTTTGCCTCAGGTTTCTGACCTAACTTGACTGTGACTTGAGGCAAGTCTTCTCTACTCTGAGGGCTCAGTTCCTCCTTGTGTGGAGTGAGAAGGCCAGGCTAAACCTCCAGGGCCCTCTGGATGCCCGGGCTTGCCGATATCTTTAGACTCCAAACCTGGGCTGATGCTTGCTGGAACTGACACCATCTGGCATTACTAGATGTTCACAAACACGCTAAGAGGAGAGATTTCTCCGTAACTATGTGCTTGCCTCAACAGGGACAGAAAGGAGAGGCTGTTGTTGGGCCTCAGGGACCCCCAGGAATTCCAGGCCTGCCTGGGCCACCTGGCTTTGGGAGACCTGGTGTTCCTGGACCACCGGGACCCCCTGGGCCACCAGGACCTCCTGCCATTCTGGGTGCAGGTTAGTACTGAGTGATGTCTCATTCCTGCTGCCTCTGCCTTTGGGCTCAGGGTGACACATTGGGTGGCATGTCAGTCTCTTTGTTTGATAGAGGGCTGTATGCTGGATGGAGCCTCCTGTCTTCTTTCAAATGGGTACAGTTCAGATATTATAACATGCACCTGCTTCAAGTGTACAATCCAGTAATGTTGAAGGGACTCACAAGTCATCTCCGCCAGCACTTGTGGTTCCACTGGTTCAGTCCTTTGGCTGTGAGGTGCTAGCTCACTGTGGTTTCTGAGTTTCCCTAGTGAGTAATAGCGTTGGGCATCTTTCTACATATTCTAGAACCTTCCTGGCTGTTTCGTCAATGCCTTAAGAATCTGTCTGGTCTCATGGAAGCATTTTCTTAATTGAGATTCCCTTCTCTCAGATGACTTTAACTGTCACGTTGACATAAAACTACTCAGCACAGTAGCTAAAGGGCCAGTATGAATGGTCACTCTTGGTATGGAATTCCATTCAGGCCTTGGAACTTCTAGGGTACAAACGTAAAAATGAGTTATCCAATCATTGAACAATACCAAGTGCCAGGAAGTATACTGACCATTTTACTATAGTTTCCTGGGAATTCAAGAAAACTAAGAGCTAGGTCTGGAGAGGTAACCCAAGTCCATAAAGAGCTCCATATGCCAGCACGAGGATCCAAGATCCCCAGTACTTATGCAAAACAGTCAGATGTGGTGCACACTTATAATCACAGTGCTAGCAAGGTAGACACAGGAGGGTCCCTGGGGCTCAGTGTCAGCCAGCTACAGACCACTGACATACCCCGTCTTAAATACAAAATACCAGGAAGCAGCTGAGAGAAACTAACATCTGAGGTTGTCCTCTGGCTTCCACACACCCTGGGTATGTACGAATGGCAAGCACACACACACACACACACACACACACACACACACACACACACACGAAGAAGAAGAAGAAGAAGAAGAAGAAGAAGAAGAAGAAGAAGAAGAAGAAGAAGAAGAAGAAGAAGAAGAAGAAGAAGAAGAAGAAGAAAAGAAGAAGACTAGTAACTTCATTTTATAGCTAGTAAATGGCACTCACAGAATCAAATCCCAGATACACATAGCTCTAAGGCCTATGCTTTTCTTAATGTTCACTCAGTGGACATTCTGCAGTGAACAATAAAACTGAACATCCCTAGACCCAAAAAGCTCAATGTTTGAAGCACTCTGGGGCCCAACATCTTGTGAGTACTGGTATGGTGCCACAGCTGGAAACTCTGTAACCTGAAACTTTTTAATGTCCAAAATTATTATTGAAATCATCGATGGCTTGGGCTTTATACCAGTGAAAAGGTGTTTCTCCAGCATATCAGAAGCCCTGAAGTCAATCCCCAGAACCATAACAAAATTAATAAATGAAATATAAAATGATTTTTAGTTTATGACTCTGGGCCTACCCCCAGGATATGTCATGTACATGTAAATATTCTAAAAACCTAACAAACAAAACGAAACTCTGAAGCGCACCTTCACATAGAAGCAGCTCTAAGCACAGGGGTGTTTCTTGCTGATTGCATTGGCATGAGCCAGGTGGTGGAACACATGGTGGGATCCTACAGAACCTTGTGTCTGGGAGAGCCTTGCAGAGGGTGGCCTTGGGGTTGGCTCCAACATGGCCTTGGCTCTCCTGGTTGAAAGCAGAAACAAGGCTCAAAGAGAGAGAAAAGGAACATTGGCCAGCTGGAAGGAGGGGCTAAGCAATTAGTTTGTGAGATGAGTAGACCAGCAACTGGAACCCAAGAACAGCCTGAACCTAAGACTAGACCATTTAAGGATGCTCTGGCCATCCTTTGCCCCTCTGTGTGTACCAGCTTCATGCTAGCTCTTCACAGACCACACCCACTGCACAGAGGGGAAGAGGGCTGCTGATGGCTTAGTTCTCCCACTGTGAGCTGGAGATCAGGGGCTTCTTTGTCAACTTTGGTAATTGGCTTGTCTTGAGCTAGGTGTCGACTTTGGACCAATCATCTCTAGTCAGGAAGTAGGACCACTTGGGAATGTGGTAGCTCTTACTGTCAGGAAATGGTTGTGGGTGTGAAGGGAAAGACCTCAAGAGAAAACCACAAGGACTTTGACAGGTGCTGGGTAGATAAACCAGATGTGGCTACAGAGCCTTGTTGGATGAATAGGCAGTGCAGAAGATGCAGGGGGTTGGCAGGGTGAGCACAGCAGGCAGAGAATCTGTTGTTCACAAAAGTGTGTGGCTGGAACCAAAATCCAAGTCTCCCCCTGACCCTGTACCCACAGGCCACCCACCACCTATGTGTGGGCACTCAGACCCTGTACCCACNTGTGGGCACTCAGACCCTGTACCCACGGGCCACCCACCACCCATGTGTGGGCACTCAGACCCTGTACCCACGGGCCACCCACCACCTATGTGTGGACACTCAAAGCCTGTGTTGGAACTGAGGATGTGTTCGAAGTGGCCAGAAGAATTAATGGATCCATTTTCTAGGATTTACAGAGACATCCTCTACCTGCCAAGAGCTCTGCAGATTCTCAAGGGGATGGGCTTAGAGAGGCAGATGAAAAACAAAGGGGGAAATTCCAAGATTTCTGCGTTTGTCCGAGGCAGGGGCTTTTCAACTCTGCCCCCTCATATTTTCTGGAGATCAGTATGGCAGCATTGGGCTGATTTTTAGGGGTCCTGTGACAGTGCAGGAACTAAGAAGCCGTGGGCAATTTGCAGTGTGCACGCCTAGCCTGAGCTTCCCTGGTTCTTACCAGCTTACCAATAGAACGTTCTAGTGGAAGGGATGGCTGCTGGCATCTCGAAGACAACTTTTGAGAGCCCGCTTCCTCCAGAAGTGGGCAGCTGGCAATTAGCAGCCTGGTCTTTTTCTGGCCCCAAGACCAGTGCTCCCGGCTCCACCAACCTGGTCTCTCCCCACAGCCCAGCCCTTTCTCTTCCTCTTTGATGCCCACTTCCTCTAAATGGTGGTCACATGTTTTGTCTCTTCAAAAAAGTCGAATGAGTCAGGGTATTTTCAAGGCTGTGACAGAAAATTTGACTCAACCTGGCTTTTACAATTAACCACTAATGGGCTTTACTTACAATCCTGACAAATAGCAGGATGATAGTGAAGAATTTCATCTCTTCCCCTAGCCAGTCAGTCTGGCTTTAATCTGCACGGTGGATAGCCCATACCATGCAATGAACTGTGTGCACCCCTCTGGGAGTCAACAGACACACACACACCCTGTACCAGACACTGTGCTTTGTGTCACTTCTCTCTTTTTGTCTTGTTCCAGCTGTGGCTCTTCCTGGCCCACCTGGCCCTCCAGGACAGCCAGGACTCCCTGGATCCAGAAACTTGGTCAGTACCTTGTGTAGTAGCAACTCTACACTGGATAGATTCATTGGCTACTGTGTCTTGGTAGGGGGAGGGGAGCAGGAGGGACCAGGCTGGAATTCCTTTTATTTTCAAATTAGAACTCTGCCAGGGGCTGAGATGTTCTTCAGTCGGTAGACTGTTTTCCTAACATGCAGGAGGCCCTAGGTTTGGTCTCTAGCACCACATGAAACCAGGCATGGCGGCTGCACATGCCTCTTGCCCTAACACTTAGAAGGTGGAGGCAGGAGGATCAAGAAATTCAAGGTTGTCCTCAAAACATAAACGTTAGAGACCCTATGTCTAAATAAATAAAGTTCTATGACAATAAAAATGTTCTGTTCCACCAATAGTAAATAGACATTTACTTCCTTTTCAGGTGACTTGTTCAATAAAGAGCTACAGAAAACAAAATGACTCGTTGAAGTTGTAGCCTATGAGCCTTTAATTGACTAAAACTCAGCACACACACACACACACACACACACACACACATAAACAGCACATACACATGTAAACAGCACACACACATGTAAACGGCACACACACACATGTGTAAACAGCATGCTCAGGTATATAGACAGCATGCGCAGGTACTTTGCTGGCCACACTCGTCTTGGGTTATTCAGCTAGAGCATGGCCCAGGGGCATTCACTGTGCCACAGGGCCGTGCGAGGGGTATGGCTTGCCCAACTGTTAGCAATGCTCAGAGAAACAGACAAATGCCCACCAGACCTACAACCAATCCAAGACCAAACGCCAGCAGTCCTAGGAGCCTCCTTGCTGGTTACTGGGTTTCATTCTTAAAAAGACTGCCTTTCAAAAGAGAACTGTCCAGCACATGACAAGATTTGGCTATTTGGCTACTTTGGGGGGAATTTCTATGCCATCTTGATGAATATTATTATTGTCGACCTGAGATCATTATTTTTCTTTTTCTTTTGTTAATGCATTTCCCTCAGTTACAATGAGACTTTCAGCTGATAGTTCCTTGAGACTTGGTGCTATTCAGAATTTTTTTTTTTTTTTTTTTTGCAGCTTCAGCTTCCTGAATCTGCTCCTAGATATGCTAAGTGGCTGCCATTCTTATTTTAGGCAACTTTTTGAGACAGAGACGCTGCAAGCCCCCGTTTTTTTAAACACATATTTAATATTGCAGCCATCCAGCTAGACTACAGACTAAGTGCTAAGTATAATTGCCCACTTGCTTGCATTTCTTATACCAAATGAAAATGAATTTGAAAGTCACTAAGGCATGTGAGCTGACGCCATTAGCCAGTGTAGCTGCTGCCGAGCTATGTTTAAAATCAGCACAAGTGGCAAAAGAAGGCAGCATATTGATGATTTTGCTGAAACCAAAACCCAGCAAAGACAGCTCTGTTGCTACATCTTTATCTTCACAGGAAATTATCATTTGTGTTTTTATTCATTTTTTTATAATTTAGATTTGTGGCTCAAAGCAATGCATGTTTTCATTTCATGGAAGAACTCCCTTAGCCAAGCATGATAGCACACTTCTGAGATCCTAGCGCTCTGGCGGCCGATGTAGATGGATTGTGAGTTCAAGGCATGTTCTGGCTACATAGTGAAAACTTGCCTCGAAGCCTAGGGGCTAAAGAGACAGATCAGGGGATAAAGTGCCTGGCACACAGGCATGGAAATCCCAGTCAGACCCCAGTGTCCACTTTAAAAAATAAAACTCTGTGTGTAGTTGCACACTACAGTTGTAACTATAGTGTGAGAGGAGTGGGAACAGAGCCAAGTAGGTTAGCAGAGCTCACTGCATCCAGTGTAGCCTGTCGGTCAGTGCTGGGTTCCGTGAGTGACCCTGTCTCAAATGGTAAGGTAAGAGCAAGTGATAATGGAAGATAGCCATGTCTACCCTGGCACCTCCCTACACACACACACACACACACACACACACACACACACACACATACACTCAAACTCACACACACACACTCAAACTCACACTCACACACACATTCACACTCATACGTGCACTCACATTCATTCACACACATATACACACACTCAAACTCACACACATGCTCACTTCACTCACACACATACACACACTCATACTCACACTCACATTCATTCACACACATACACACACTCAAACTCACATACACACATATACATGCTCACAGTCATACACACACATACACACTCACACACATTCATATACATGCTCACACATACTCATATTCACACACCTACACACACATACACTCACATACATGCACACATACTCACTCACATACCTACACACCCAGAGAGAACAGGAGCGAAAACAGCCAGGGTCTGATGATGTAGCTCAGTGGGAGAGCACTTGCCTAGCATGCACAGGCTCTGGGTCTGCGCCGAAACACTAAAAACAAACTTTAGTTATTAGTAAAGCATCATTGTCCGATGCAACAGGCCTTTTTCTTGAATTAAGGATTATTTATAGAAGGGTGGGTGCATCCCATTTTGCCACTGTTTGATAACAGTTTGGAATTTAAATGATCTGACAGGTCACAGCGCTCAGTGACATGGGTGACATGCTACAGAAAGCTCACTTGGTCATAGAAGGGACATTCATCTACCTGAGAGACAGTGGGGAGTTTTTCATTCGTGTCCGAGATGGTTGGAAAAAGTTACAGGTAATTCTCAACCTTCCTTATAGCCCTCCCCCCTCCAAATACCCTCCAGCATGAAGAGCGACTGCCCCAGCAGTGCCAGTTCTCACCCTCCAGCATGAAGAGCAACTGCCCCAGCAGTGCCAGTTCTCAGGAGCACTTTCTTGGAGCCGTTTCATTGGCAATATCCTCCTTCTCTTTCAGTTGGGAGACCTGATCCCCATTCCTGCTGACAGTCCCCCACCACCAGCACTTTCCAGCAATGTGAGTAGCTCCCCTGCCCACTCCCTGAGCTTCCTGCCCCCTTAGAGGGCCCTGCACCAAGCTACCTAAGCCTGTTCTGTGTGACTTAGTATTTGGGGGGAACTCAGTAATTTCTTAATAGGACCACAGAGTGGAGAGAGAGCTGGACACTGGAGACCCCTGTTCCCAATTTACCCACATCATGTAGGTCCCTCCCTCTTCCCTCCTCCTCTTTCTCTTTCCCTCTCTCCCTCCCTCCCTCCTTGCCTCCCTACCTCCTTCACTTACATATTTTGGGACAAGATCTCATTAATAGTTCTGGCCAGCCTGGATTCACCTGCCACTGCCTCCTGAATGCTAGGGTTAAAGGCATGTTGCCATCACACCTGCCAGGCAGACCCTTAACTTTTACTCACTGCCATAAATGAGCATAGACAACTGGCATAATCCGCTGTTGGATTCTATTGCAACCCTTTGAGGCTACGACCATCACCCCATTTTTCAGATTCAAAACTGAACCTTTGAAGAGGAAGACATGTTGGCTTTTAAGCTGAGGTACCCTGCTTCCCCAGCACAGGGATCTTACAGATCTCGAGGACATTTCCTCCTTTGCTGGCGACTTTTTGTTTGGCTATAAAAGGCCTCCCATGTAAGGGTCACGGTTAAAGGCAATGCCCAGCTATTTAAGCATCACACCAGGGTTACTCGTACCTCAGTGGACTCTGGAGAAGAGATTGAGTGTGTATTCATACTTCAACCTTTCCCTTTCATGTCACAGCCGTATCAGCCACGACCTCCACTGAACCCCATTTTAAGTGCCAACTATGAGAGGCCTGTTGTAAGTACAATTCATACATTTCCTTTGCAGATAATGAGAGTGTGCCTGCAAGTGCTAAGCCCTGTGTTCGGTATCTAGTTTTTTATTTTGTTCTGTTTTGTGTATTTCACGTATGAGTGGTTTTGCCTACATGGTTGTATGTGCACCATGTGTGTGTCTCTGATGCCTGTGGAGATCAGATGAGGAAATTATATGTGTTCAAACTGGAGTTATAAACAACTGTGAGCCACCATGTGAGTGCTAGGAATCCAGTCTCAGTCCTTTGCTAGAGTAGCCAGTGTTCTTAACTGATAAATCATTCTTTTTTTTTGTTTTGTTTTGTTTTGTTTTGTTTTGTTTTGTTTCATTTTTCGAGACAGCGTTTCTCTGTGTAGCCCTGGCTGTCCTGGAACTTGCTTTGTAGACCAGGCTGGCCTCGAACTCAGAAATCCACCTGCCTCTGCCTCCCAAGTGCTGGGATCAAAGGCGTGCACCACTATGCCCGGCTCCTGATAAATCATTCTTACCACTCAACTGCTACAAACTAACCAGGAGGGCACACACCCAAAACAGACAGTTGTATCACCGTGTGCTAAGCTATTGAGTGAGACCAGCCCAAGACGGTGGGGTTACCAGAAAGACGAAGGAAGTCACTTTGAAGGAGGTGACCTCTAGATTCAGACCTAAAGAACACTGGAGTTCAGGATTGAGTCAGGCAGGGAAAAACAAAAGTAGGAAATCCAGGCAGAGGGAAAGATGGATCATGGGAGGGTGGGATGTGTGTGCACATGGGTCCTTCCTATGCTGCACTTCAAACTAGCCAGAGGAGTAGACTTCACAGCAAAGGTAGACGACATAGGCTGTAGAAGTGAACAAGGGCCAGAGCTAGGGAGTTTGCCCCTTTCCTGCAAGCTGAACAAGAGTATGCAGTAAGATGGGTGCTTTGAAATGACTTCGGTTTGAGTGTGTAAGAGGATTGGAAAGGGCAGAAGCTGAGGTACAAAGCAGTGTGTTGCAGAAGAGGGCTGGTCGGAGAGACACAAAGGGACAGGAGAAGCCAGTTTGGTTCTAGCTGCAATGGGAATGAGTGAGACAGAGGTGACCCCAAATTCCCACCAGGGTGATCCAGTGGTCACAGGCTCCCAACCTGGCATCGTCTGACATGAAGGGGTTGCAGACTCAGCCCTGCTCTATCTCTGGTGTAAATAAAGATCTTATTCCTGTCACTCCAGGGACTACGTAGAATTTGATGACTCGAAGTACGGCTAGCCTGGGAACTCTCTTTTCTGCTCAGTCATTTTGCTATTTTCATACACGCCCTTGTATAAGAATTTCTCTTCCTGTCCCCATCTAGCCCTTGCCCATGCAGGCATGGTACACATGAGCTTGCACACAGCTCAGGGTTGTCACAGCACTGTCTCATGCCCTAACTCCCCTACCTTGTGGCTGAAGAGCCCAATCCGCCTGTCAGTTCAGAGTCTTGGGAGAAAAGCTCCCCATGGTCTACCTTAGGCCAACTACTCATTCCCACGCCAATAAAGAACGCCCAGGGGTAGAGCAAAGGCATGGCCAATAAAGAACGCCCAGAGATAGAGCAAAGGCATGGCCAATAAAGAACGCCCAGAGATAGAGCAAAGGCATGGCCTTCAGAGAGCCCAGAGGTAGAGCAAAGGCATGGCCTTCAGAGAGCCCAGAGATAGAGCAAAGGCATGGCCTCCAGAGAGCCCAGAGATAGAGCAAAGGCATGGCCTTCAGAGAGCAAGGTGTGAGCCACAACGCCCAGAGATAGAGCAAAGGCATGGCCTTCAGAGAGCAAGGAACGCCCAGAGATAGAGCAAAGGCATGGCCTTCAGAGAGCAAGGAACGCCCAGAGATAGAGCAAAGGCATGGCCTTCAGAGAGCAAGGTGCGAGCCGCACCGCACAGAAATGTGCCTTCTGCAACGCGGCCGTGTCCAGAGAAGACCTGGGGTCCAGCAGAGCAAGTCTGAAGTGGCCCCAGGACATTCAAATGAAAGTGAGAGTGAGAGTAAGAGAGAGCACACTAGAGATGTCTGAAACCGCCTGGAGACCTTCAGCAGTGCGTGGGCATTGTGGTGGGAATGGGGAGTCCCTAAAAGAAGCTGTACGGACAGAACCAAAGAGAGACTGATGGGAGAACATCAGAGGCAAATGAGAAGCTTCGCCCCCCTGAGACAAAGAAAGGAGGCCAAACCAAGTACTCAGGACTCAATGGCTGCCAGTGGGGACAAAAATGACTGAAAGGCAGATTTATAAGAGAGAGCAAAGTGTTTGTGAAGTCAAAATGATTCTAAAAAGCTGAGGAGAAAACGTTCAGGGGAGAGAGAATTAGAGTTTAGTAGACTTTCAATTCAAGAAGCCAGGAAGGTGACCAGTGGGGGTTCAAAGCCGTTCATTGGTTTTTACTTTTTACATACAGTTATTTGTGTGTAAGATGCATGTGACTCTCTGTCTCTGTCTGTCTCTCTGTCTCTGCCTCTGTCTGTCTCTCTGTGGTGTGTGTGTGTGTGTGTGTGTGTGTGTGTGTGTAGGAGTGCATTTGGATGTCAATGCCAACTTGACACCCCTTACACGCAGCTAGAGAGTGGGAGAATGAGAGCATTCTCAGACCACAGACTGCATTTCATATGGAAGGCCAGCAGAAAGGGCTGGAGGGAGGAAATGGATGCCTAAGTACAAGCCAAACCAAACTCCCAAATGGCTTTGGTTTGGGGCTCATGAACAAGGTGTCAGGAATGGGAGGCAGGACAAAGCCACCCTCGAAGCCACGCTGGTGACTATGCTGGTGACCAGGCTGGGAGCATATCCAGAATGCTCAAGCACGGCCCGCACACTCGGATCAGATCTCCAAAGGGTCTCAGTCCGAGGAGAATGTCACATCTTTTATTAAATCTAAGAAAGACATTCTCACCCTAATGTCTGTTCTCGGGTGCTAAGGCTGTCTTCGCTGAGGGTGGACAGCTGCATCTGGGTCACACCTTGCAGCCAGAAGCGGGCCTCTTCCTCAGAACAGGAAGTGGAGGGTGGGGCTGCTAACCTCCGTCTTACTCTTTGCAGCTGCACCTGGTTGCTCTGAACACACCGGTGGCTGGGGACATTCGAGCTGATTTCCAGTGCTTCCAGCAGGCCAGGGCTGCAGGCCTCCTGTCCACCTTCCGAGCCTTCCTCTCTTCACACCTGCAGGATCTCTCCACAGTCGTGCGGAAGGCAGAGAGGTTCGGCCTTCCAATTGTGAACCTCAAGGTAAAGATGAACCCTGTGGTCACTGACTTCAGGCATACCCATCCCCAAGTGGCCCAAGCATTTGCCAGTTCATGCAATTAACCATAGCTCCAAAGCCATACCTTCCCTCTTCTCAAATCACTGTCCTCACTGAGCTGGGGACTCCAGAAGCAGCACCTGGGTCACACCGTGAAGCGGGAGCCAAACCCTAAATGTGTCATCTGTCTTTGTAGGGCCAAGTGCTTTTTAACAACTGGGACTCGATATTTTCTGGTGATGGAGGTCAATTCAGCACACACATTCCGATCTACTCCTTTGACGGTCGGGATGTGATGACTGATCCTTCCTGGTAAGTGCAGGCTTGGGCCCTGTGATGTGGCACAAGAGGCATTTCTAGGACATGTTCTAACAATGAGATACAATGAGATGCCTTTACCAGCTACCTCCCTGGAACACTGCCAGTGTGAAGCCACAGTGAGGCAGCTGAGTCATGGGAAAGCCATGGCCTTGGAGCCAGAAGCCCCAGGTCTAGTAGCTCATGATAAGACCTAGGCAAATCACGTCACGCCATGAGCCACAGTGGCCTTGCCTGTCAAATGAGTACAGTCATCGGTATACCATAGGACAGTTGCACATATGACTGTGGGTGAAAACACAATAGGCAGTAATACTCAGTGCCTGTGCTACAACACATCTGAATCCAGGTCTAGAAGGCACAGTAGTATGCCCACACAGCCCTACACTTTAAGGGCTCCCGGTGTCTAGGAGCAATAGATAAGAGACTATAAATGTGGGTAGTTTTGTAGCTTTAAAATAGAAAGCTGATAATGGGATCAGAGGAGAGGATTTCAATTTTGAGGGTGAGAATCAAAAGTAGAGTCCTGTAAGAGGGGGCCCCTAAGATGTGAAGGAGTCTCGAGTCTGTCCGTGAAGGAGACTACCCAACAAGTGAGCTCAGGAGCAGTGGTCCAGATGTGTGAAACCTAAGGATGCCATTGGGAGATCGCTGCAGGTGGGTATGGCTGCTGACAGAGTATGCCTAGAAAGCAGATAACAGCCACAGGCACAGGAGAGGACTTGGCATTGAACTATGGGTGAGGAGGAGCATGTCCTCCAAGCTACACCACAACAAATTGCTATTTAGGAACCAGGGTGATGGCTCAGCCGGGCTAAGGGCTTGCTGCACAAGCACAGTAACCTGAGCCCAGATCTCCATCACTTATCTCCAGGTGCGGCAGCACACATCCGCAACTCCAGCACTGAGTGGCAGAAATTACTAGGTCCTTGGGGTTTGGTGGCCATCAAATCTAACGAAATTGGCAAGCTCTAGGTTCAGTAAGAGACTGTGCTTCAAAAACTAAGGTAGGGGATGATTGAGGAAGATATGCAGTGCTGAACTCTGAAACACACACACACACACACACACACAAACTGTAAAATAAAATAAAAAGAAATAAAGAACTTCATGTTATTAAAAATGCCATTTAAACTGGGCAGTGGTGGCGCACGCCTTTAATCCTAGCACTTGGGAGGCAGAGGCAGGCAGATTTCTGAGTTTGAGGCCAGCCTGGTCTACAAAATTTGTTCCAGGACAGCCAGAGCTATACAGAGAAACCCTGTCTCAAGAAAAAAAAAAAAACAAGAACAAAACAAACAAACAAAAAACAACAACAAAATGACATTTAAAAAGTAACACTATAAAATTCCTTTCTAGGCCCCAGAAGGTTGTATGGCACGGCTCCAACCCCCATGGTGTCCGTCTTGTGGACAACTACTGTGAAGCCTGGCGAACCACAGACATGGCAGTAACTGGGTTTGCCTCCCCACTGAGCACAGGGAAGATTCTGGACCAGAAAGCTTATAGCTGTGCTAACAGGCTAATCGTTCTGTGCATTGAAAACAGTTTCATGACAGACACTAGGAAGTGACAGCCTTCCCATGATTCTTAAAGAGTGTTCTAATATCTCTTATGTGAAGAGTTGACACTGAAGTCTAAAATGTTGTAAATATTACAAGTTTTTTATATATAAATATTACACATCTGTCAAAGAGAAACCAAAGAAAACATACCTCAGTATACTCAAAAGGAAAGACAGAAGGGACTCAGATCCAAGTCAAATCCAATCCACATGTTGGTGCTAGATTCTGCAGGAAGACCCCCGCAGTGTGAATGCATCCCTGACACAGAGTAGGGCAGTCTGAAAACAGGCCAGCCTGATTGCCTAGTGCATTCTTCAGAGCGATTTCTTCCTTCCAACCATGCTTTGTGTTTGCTTACAACATCAGCTTTTAGACACACAGCCCCTTCCTAAGTTATGAGTGAACCAAGTGCTTGGTGACTCCACGCATGCACACACAGCCAGAGAAAGGGACCCGCTGCTCATGTTTCCTCCGGTATCAGGCTTTAGTGAGGTCCCCACTAAAATATCATTGCCATCATGCTGTAGAGTTCTGCGTGCTTACCCAGTCATAGCTGAGCGTGGCTTCTGTTGATGCAATTTTGACTTGCTGGGAAGTTGAAACTCTAGGAGAGAAACAGCACAGAATCCTCCCTGACCCCTATTGCCCCTTCCCATTTCCCCGCCCCGATCTTATCATTACCATTTGGCAAGCCTCGAATTACGACTGCAGCTGAAACAGATCGGCTGAGAAGAATTTTCTGAAAAGAAAAAAAATAAGTCTCTGTGCCATTGTGCTGTAGACTTTGCTATCGTTTCCGTGAGAACATAAAGACGTCTTTTCCAGGTGCTTTCTTCTGCTTACGTCTTTCCCCCTGGGTCCTTCATTCCTTGGCACGAGGCAGAAGTGGGCTGAGGGTGTGTACTAATATTGTCACGAGCACTGGGGACAATTCGTTCAAGAATTAAAGAGGGGTCAGGGTGAGGTGGGGATGACTCTGAGTGGGATGCGAGCTCTGCTGTGGTTGTAGCAGGGTCTCAGTGCTTGACCGTGGGTTCTTCTGTCTCTCTCAAGGAGAATGGGGTAGACACACTCAGTACCCGCTCCACTCCGTAGAAGTTAATCATCGGTAAACGAGGTTCCCCAGCTCTGCAAAGTGGGTACATTTTAAACCTCTACGAATGAAGAAAAAAAACAGAAGTGGAGGCTCGGCTCCTTCCTGGGTCCAGTCATGTGGCCGGCACGTGACTCAGGCCCAAAGTCCTCTCAAGGCACCACTGGATATGGCTGCCTGTTGGTTCCCTCTCCACCCCAAGTGCATGATTTTGGAAACATAATCAGTAGGCAAGAAGCATGCGGAGATATTTCCTCCCATTCAGTGGGACTGGCCCAGCAAGTCATCAGAGTGGCTGCATCCTCCTAAGTCCTTGAAGTAGGAAGGAAATTCAGAACAAAAACAAAACAAAATCAAACAAAACGAACAACCCAGACCGTCCACTTCAGAATCCACAGCAGGAAGAGCGTGGAATCTTTCTAATGAGTCACGAACAGAAATGGCTACAGGGGAAAGCCCCAGGGGTAGATGGCTGGGGACAGATCCAGTGCTAAGTTACAGGTGGGGAGTGCTTGGCATGGGCACAGTGGCAGGAGGAAGAGGACAGGAGGGTCCTGAGTCAGGAAGTTTAGATGCCACCCGCACCAGTCAGAGCCGGCCAGACCAGAGACCACAGAAAGGACAAGGTGGAGTGGAGCTGAGAGAAGCCAGGAAGAGACGCCCACTTCTCCTGACCCTAGGAGAGGGTGGCGAGGCTTCCCCCTCTGCACGCCCTGAAGGACCTGCCCTCATAGACAAGAGACAACTACAGCTCCATGCACTCTGGCTAATCATTCCAATCCTGTGCTTGGCATTCAAGAGACTTCACTGAGTGTTTGCCTCACTAATCCTGTCCCATGCCAAAATTTGCCTGTCTGCTCTTTCTCATGGCCTCTTAGGCAAACCACATGGACTCTTCTGATGGGCCACGTCATGTCCTGTACCATCTTAGCAAAGCCTTCATCATTGTCTCTTCCTTCCCACATCACTGCTGTGACATCCCCTAGGCTGACATGCCTGCTGGTGTCATACCCCTCTCACTGGCTACCTGGTATGCTTCACACCTGAAATATCTCACTCAGCTAGCTAAAACATAGTGGCTGAAGGGTCTCCAAGCCTTCACTACCCACTGGCCTGGAAGTCTTGGGGGTACTAGAAGGCTGTTAAGCCAACCCTCACTCAGGCCAAACACAGGAGGGAACATTGGGTGTGTATGGCTATAATCTCTATAAGCTGGAGGGCTTTGGGGGTTCCCTGTGTCTGTATCAAAGACCTTCAGCTCTTAAGCTTGTGGCTTCAAGCTTCCTGGATATTCCATCCAGCAATACAACCAGAGCAAGAGAGAAGGCTGCCAGCCCACGTAGGAGAGGGGGCAGACCTTATGAGGACAACAGCTTGGGAAGAACTGAATAGCAAAAGAGCTGAGCAGCTCCGGTGGTGGGGGGTGGGGAGGTTTGGGTGGGAATGGTGGTGGGAGGGTGTGGGGGTGTGGGTGGGGATTCGGTGGTGGGGGGCGGGGAAGAGTCTGGTGTGACTCCATGATATGGCCTGAAACAGACCTGGTAAGATGAAAAAACTTGGGTCACAGGAACCACCCTCAGGTCTCCAGTGTCCTCTGTCGTCTCTTGGCTGAGTGCTATGTCACCTGAATGTGAACAGGATAGAAGCAGAACTGTGGGAACTGTCAACAACCTCGTATCATGGCTGAGTATTAGTAAAGGTCCAGAAACATAAAGAGTAAAAATAAAAAGAGGAATGAGTTTGTTCATGAGACCAAGAAGTGGGACAGGAGTACAGACTTAATGTGGTAATGTCGCACTTGGGTTAAGGTCATCTTCCCATCTGTCTGGCTGTCAGGCTGTCTGGCTGTCTGGCTGTCTGGCTGGCAGGCTGGCTTCTGCTTTTCTCTGTATATGTCTCCTTCCTTTCAACCAAAGACAAGCTGCCATCGTGGGGCAGGGTGCAGCCAGCTTCAGACCTGCGTTGCCCTCTGTTAACCACGAGCACACACCCACAGAGCGAGGAAGAGGCTCCCTCTCCCCGTGGGGTTACATCCATTCCTAGAAATGACCACTGCTGGCCTCACTTGAGTTCTGTGTCCAGGGCTGTGATGGGCAGGAGAAAACAAAACTTCCTCCATCCAAAATGCCTAAGGTCTCTGAAATGACCAGAACATTGAAAAGATTAAAACATGGATTCATCCTGGACAGCAAGAGGGATGGGATATGTGGGCAGGCAGGCAGAAGTGAGCTCACGTCAGCCTGGAGTTCTATAGTAAAGCATCTAAACTTTATCTTACAATGAATGGGCAGGCACATCAGGAAGATCCGAAACGGGGGATGGGATCGGCTCTGGGTTGGTGAGTTTGCTCATTCACTCAGAAGTATCTAGGATAATCATCTTTTTACTCCTGATCATGTTTCACTGTGGAGACACAAACATAAATAAATGGTGGCTCCTTTTTCAAGTCCACCAACCCCTTCCTTTTTTTTTTTTTTTTTTTATTATCATTTTTAAGTTTCCTTCCTCCAACTCCTTTCATGACCCCTTCAAATTCCTGGCCTCCTCCTCTTTAACTGTTATCCTGTGTTTAATATATATATAAATACAACCTGAGCAAGCCATTTCGAATGCCACAGACTGTTCTGAATTCCATGCACATCCCTCAGCACTCAGGAACTCTGCGGTCAGGACAAATGTATTGTCCCAGCCTTCCTTAACCTAGCAGCTAGAGAGAGACTTTCCCAGCTATTCTGAGCTCCTGAGTCACCAGGAAAGCACTGAGTCTCTTCAAAGCCTTTACTAGCCAGTGATAGGTGTCCCTGTCTTGACTTATGTCGGGTCCTCTAATTCGCACAGCAGTCTAATGCTGGAGAGTTCTTCGCCTCTGAATTTTGGCTCTGCCGCTTGCTGTCCAGGTCATCACTGGCAAGTTCTTCTGTGAGTCAAACTGAACAGAATCCCTGCACTTAATCCTTCCCTGCAACTCAGTGTTTTCCTTTGACAACTAGGGAGGCACAGAAGGTATTCCTCATTGGTTGAGCTTACTTGTAGTGTTTGTTGGGAGTGATGTTTTAGCACTTCGGTGTGCCCGCCATCCTTGGCCTGGCCAGGTTTATCCAGGAGGAGCCGAGCTTTCTTCCCCATGCTGCGTTAGATGCTATCTCCCAATCCACGTAGTTTTTCTAGCCATCTTCAAGCCCAAGGCTGATTCCCCGTGTCCTCCCTGGTACAGCCCTGACTGCTGCTGGGGAGTAGCCGCGTACCCCAAATACTCTGCCTGCCCTGCCCTCCACTCCTTTTTCCACAACCCGGCAACTAAAATGCTTTTATCATCTTGCTTAGTAAGAGCTCAGTCCTGAAACTAGGGCTAGATCCCTTCGGGTTAGCAGGGACACACTGTGAAGTAGACTTCTTCCTATATCCTGCATGAGCCTGGCCAGTGTGTCGAGTTCTAGAGAGGACCCAGAACTCTGGTATAAAGAAACTTCTTTTTTCTTCTTTTAGACTTGCTCTCCCTCTCAGTGAATGGCACAACCATCTAACAGGGCCTGGATGGCTGATTATTTAGTCATTCATTCAAGAAATATTTGTGTTATTTTTACCCGGTGCAAAAACAATCCTATATACATTGGATGGGTTTATAGTATGACGTGAGTAGAGTGAGGGGTCAGATCAGAGTGATGACATTCACATCTCCTCAGACAGTTACTATTTCTTTGTGTTGCAAACATTCAAACTTCTCTTTACTAGCTATTTTGTTCAGCAATTATTGATTGGATGTTCCATCAGCAGTTATAACATCCAGAAACAGTAAGTGTTTGAAACTTCGATGTTATTTATAGTTTAAGTCCAAAAAGTTCCCCACAGGCTCAAGATCTAAATGCTTGGTCCTCAGCCTGTGGCACTGTTTTGAAGGTTGTAGAATCTTTAGGAGGCAGGGCCTGGCTGGCAGAAGGAGGTCACTGGAGGGTTGGCCTTTGAAGGTTATGTCTGCCCATGAACCATGTGAACAGCCTCTGCCTCATGCTCCTGCAGCCATAGACGGAGCGTTTCTAACCAGCATGCATCAATACCACAATGGGCTGGAACCTCTCTCTCTAAGAATGTGAGCCAAAATAAGGGAGGGGAAGACAGATGTTCCGTTTCAGCAACAAGGAAAATGACACGGACAATGTCTAGCCCCTCTGTACTCATCGGGAATCAGACTGGTTCTGCCCTCTGGTCCCAGGCTCTGTCTTCCCTTTCCTACTCGATATGTGAATGCCCCGAGAGAAGTGTGAGCAGGGGACACCAGTTCCTGACTCCCAGGGGTTTGCCCGGGGAACACAGGAGACCAGGAACCACAGCATTCATCCCAGCCCCCACTGTTTCCCCTTCCAGTCCTGCCAAGGAAAACACGGAATGTGGGCCTCCTGTTTCAGACTTCGTTCATCCTTCTCCCGGTGGTGTGCCAGCAACGTTCTGGGCACTCCAGGGCACAGTTAGACATATGGGCATGTGTATGCAAACACCCACAAAGGCCAGAAGAGTGTTGGAGGCCCCAAGCTGTAATTACAGGCAGTTAAGATCTTCCCAATGTGGGTTCTGGGATCTAAACTCTAGCCCTCTGAAAAAGCAGCAAGCATTCTTGTGACTACAGCTATTTCTCCTGCCTCTCCTGCTGACTTTTAAGTGCTTAAGAACCTGGGGCTTTCTGGGTTTGATGCACTTGCTTGTCTTCCCTTGAGCCTCAGCAGCCATGGTGGCTGCTCTTATCTCCAAATCATGTCTTCCTGGACTTGAGCTTCTCTCCTAGCTCATTCTTCATAATGGAAGAGATGGTTTACCAAAAAGCCTGCTATACTACGTCAGTCGGATGTGTCCTCCTTTTAGAGGAGGTTCATTTGTAAGCACCCTATTCAGGAGAAGTGCTTCCCCAAACCCTTTACGGAATTAGACAGAGAAGGGATGGCAGGGCGTGAAGTGCAGCCAGCTAGTACAGTGGCAGCTGGCTCCCACTGTCCTCTCAGGAGCTCTGGGACCTGTCTTCTGGAACCTCAGATTTTCCACCAGACTAAGGGCACTGTGGTATTTATATATTTGTGGATTCAGTTTTATATGACTGCAGCCATCTTGAGTCATAGCCACCATGGTTGCCCCTAGTAACTCTAGTCGGTTTTTTCCTGCATAGCTTTCCAGCAAACGATAATGAATGGCTCCACCCCAACTGTCTGTGGAGCTTTACAATGAAACCATGCGTGTTTGCAGAGGTATTCCTGACTCTTCCACAGATCTGAGGAAAACCCAGGCACGACCCACTTCATCCTGGATGAAGTCAACTTAGTCCTCACCCACCAATCTACCCTCTTTCTGACCCAGATTTTGGGAACCCAACTGATCCTACTGCCTGCAAGGACCATATTTCCATCATTGACATAATGGTTAATCAATGGTCCTCTTTGATCCTTCAGCTGTTTGCCTGTTTTCCCTCAGTCTCAGGGCACACTGGGGCAGTCTTGGAACACCAGGGCTAAGCTGTTCCAGAAGCACAGACCAATTCTAATAGGTTCCTGAATGGGCAGGGATGGGGTTAGGGCACTGTGTTGAACTCCAGCTGGCTGCCCATAAGCAGAGTGGGCTCTGATGGACAGAGCAAGCTCTCAGGGCAAGAAGCGCCATTATAGGAATGGAGAGGCCTATGCATGATGCATGAGGGCTTACTGTATCATGTGTAGTTTGACAGGAAACCACTCAGGTTTGATTTCAAGATAACAACTTGAGCTTACAGAAACTTCTTAGAACCTCATTGAGATGAGAAGACCAAAGGGGAGAAAGGGATGGTGGAAGGGGAAGAGCAGGAAGATGTGGTAGTGGAGGAAGTAGTGGAGAAAGAAGAAAAGGAGGAGAGGGAGGAGGGGGAGGAGAAGGAGGAGCAAGAGAGGAGGAAGATGTGGTAAGGAGTAGGTGAAGGAGGAGGAGGAGGAGGAGGAGGAGGAGGAGGAGGAGAAAGAGATGACCTGGAAGTCACTGGTAGAAAGGGAAGCACCCATAAGTGAGAACTATGACTGCTCACTGGGAAGCGTGAAGCTGGCATGGCTGGATAGCTAATGACAACAGCAAAAACCAGGCCTGGGCCCCACTTGTTCTCTGACTGCTGGTCCATGCAAGCAGGGGCTGAAGTCAGAGATTGTTGAGGAAGAGGTGAGGGCTCACAGACACCTGTGCCACAGACCACAGCCTCAGCAGATCTGCTGATGCTTATCTCTAGATTTTCATATTCATGAACAGCAGCAGCAACAATCATGTCAGTCATCTGAGGTGTCCCGGCAGCTCTCAAGCGGGAATGAGCAGATGGGTCAGAACCAATGGCTTCTATTTAAAAAGAATGATTATAACAGAAAGGAGACAACGTTGTAAATTCAAATGTGTATTCTCAGTGAAATTTTAGAGGATAATAAATTAGATAAATTTAGGAGGATCAGAAACAGTCCTTGGAGATAAAATAAGGTTGCCAGTGAGATGGCTCGGTGGGTAAAACTGTGGCTGAGCTGGTCTGATGACCCGAGCTTCATCTCCAGATCCATGGTAGAAGGAAGGGACCAACTGTAAAAAGTTGTCTTCTGACCTACATATACACCTACCCACCCACACACACAGAGATACACACATACATACATGCAAACACATACATACGCAGAACATGCATACACACAGAGACACACAGGTAAACACAGACATATGCACAGGTACACACACTGGGGGGGGGCATGGATTTCAAAATTACAATATCTAGGTACTCAACCTGTGGGAAAAACTTTTGAAAAATTATAACCAAATGAAAATCGATAGAGAATTGAGATCTCACACAGTAGAGAGCAAGGAACCATAATAGACATCTAATGGGAATAAAGTCACACTATAAATTCTAGTTATGTTCCAACTGGTGGTTTCTAATGTGTAATATGCGTATGTCATCTGAATTAAGGTGGCATTTACTTTATTATTCTGACATGTGAAAAAAGTGTCTGTAGCAAAATACAACACCCCTTCATGATAAAAGTCTTGGAAAGATTGGGAATTCAAGGCCCCTATGTAAACATAATAAAAGCAATCTACAGCAAACCANTAGCCAACATCAAAGTAAATGGAGAGAAACTCGAAGCAATCCCACTAAAATCTGGGACTAGGCATGGCTTCCCACTTTCGCCCTACCTATTCAATATAGTACTTGAAGTCCTAGCCAGAGCAATCCGACAACAAAAGGAGATCAAGGGGATACAAATTGGTAAGGAAGAAGTCAAA
>NC_034595.1:1919195-1953970 GCF_900095145.1 Mus pahari
GGGGGAGGGGTATAGGGAACTTTTGGGATGGCATTTGTAATGTAAATAAAGAAAATAATAAAAAAGAAAAAAGAAAAAAAAGTGTCTGTAGATATCCAACTCATAATTTCACATTTATTTCATTTAATATGAAACTAAAATCCATAGATGAAAAAGTTATAGTGTGTTTGTTGAAGGAAATTTCTTAGACAACTAATGGCACAGGCCGTATGATGTTAGGGTGTGTGTGGTATTACACTCCATGTTGTTAGAATGTATGTGGTTAGGATCTATATTGTTGGCATGGTAGGTGTGCTTCTGCTTCTTGACATGGAAAACATGCAGCAGGGATGTCTTGAGGTGGAATTCTAGCAGCAGGAGTTAAGTAGAGCCACGCATGTATCACAGCTGTGGCTGCAGCTGGGCTAAGGGGCAAAGGCTGACATAGGCAGTGTTTACTACAACCTCTCAGCAGGCCAGGCTCAGCCTTGTCATCAGGGCTCCAGGCACCATTTTGTTCTGTCAAGTATTTCCTCCTGATCTATGGATGTTGTTTTCTGTAGTTCCCATTATCCCTGGTCACCCATCATTCAGAAATATTAAATAGAACATGGCAGTCTAAAGTACTCATAAATTTCCCACTGTGCATCATCCTGCACCATAGCCATCCTCCTTGGGCTGGTTGCTTTTAACAGTCAACCTAACACGCTCTAGGATCACTGGAGAATAGCATTGGTGAGGAACTGTCTAGACCAGATTGGCCTGTTGTAGTCGTATCTGTGGGAACTTCTATCTATCTATCTATCTATCTATCTATCTATCTATCTATCTATCTATCTATCTATCTATATCCTGTATGTGTGTATGTGTGTATATGTGTGTATGTGTGTGTATTTCCTTTATATATATATGTATATCCTAGATCTCCATCTCTATATCGATCTCTAATGTGTCTAAGTGTCTTGCCTGTGTATATATGTGTGTACTGTGTACATGCCTGGTACCCTTGGAGGTATGAAGATGTTGTCAGGTCCCTGAAACTGGAGACATAGATGAGTGCTGGGAACCAAACCCAGGACCTCCACAAACACAACGAGTGCCCTTAACTGCTAGGCCATCTCTGCAGCCCCGTTTCTGTAGTGGAGTTAACTGAGACCAGAAGCCCCGCCCCGAATGTGGGTTGTACCTTTTCATGAGCTGAGCCCTGAACTGTATGAGTGGAGAAGGTGAGGTAAGCATGCATGGACTTCCCCCCTGCTGTTGACTGTACATGTGTCTAGTTGCCTCAAAGCTCCTTGATTTCCCCATAGTGACACCGTAAACTAGAAGTGTAAGCCAAGAAAATCCTTTCTTCCTTAAAGCTGCTCCTGTCAAGAGGATTTCATTACCACAAAGAAGTGAAAGTAGGGCACTCCCGCTGGTCATTTAATAGCCATCCCAGTATTAGAGTGACTGTCAAAACAACTACTAACTTTTATGTTAACAGCCCAAAGCAGAATACCTCATGCAAGTCTGGTAAGCATAAATTATAGTGAAAATATAAACCACTGACATAGAATCCATTTTAAACTAAGAAGAGTCTAAGGGGGAGTTGGAGGCAGGTATGATTAAGTTACATTATATACACATGTGAAGTTCTCAAAGAGTAAGTAAAAGGTACTGTAAAAGTATACAAGATCCTATGTACAATTTATTATTTTAAATTTTAAGATACAGATACAATGAATAATATGCTATGAAAATGTCACAGGCACAATTGATGTGGAGAGTCTGAACATTTCACCACCTATAAATTAAACCAGAAGGAACATTTTTTTTTTAAAACATCTGCTCAGCTTTCCACATTCGGCATATGTATTTATGGGCAATATTGGGGGGCAGTTCCTCAAGGAAAGAAAGACACTATAGAAATGAGAAAAATGAAGGGGCTGGTGACAATTAATATTGCCCACTGAGGCTGAGGATGTAATTTTGTTGGTGAAAAGTTTGCTTACTAGCCACAAAGTCCAGGCTTCAGTCACTAGCACCACATAAACCAGGAGTCAGCACAGGCCTGTAATCCCAGAAGCTGGAAGGTCGCTCAAGGGTATGTTTGGCTACATAACAAGCTTGAGGCCAGCCTGGACTACGTGAGACTGTCTCGGGGGAAGAAAGCTGCTTTTGCATCCTACTCCTTGTGTTAAACACTACACATACAGACACACTACACCCTGCCTCATTAACTATTTCAAGAATGTCCCAACTCAATAAAACACACTCACTGCCTCTTTAAGGATCGCCAGCCAAAGTGACATGCAGCTACCAGCTGTCCAGTCCAGCTGAAGTCCTGGTGACTGTGATGAGGGCCATTCCTCTTAATCAGGTCCTTGGTGTAGATTAGATTGTGATTAATTAATTAATTAATTAATTACTGGGAAGGGTAGAAAAAGAGCAACTTCCCTTGAAGGTTTATGTTCCTGTGGAGTATATAGAATACGCATGTAACCAAGTACATTGATGTGGTAATTCAGACAGTCCCGAAAACTGCAAAAAGACAAGGTAACAGGGCTGGGGATGGGGGTGCAGAGGCTGGTGTGAAAGGTGGCATCTAAGTCAAGATGCTTACAGCTGGCTTATTGAGGTGTCTTGATTTAGGTGTAAATATGGAGGGACCTCTCTCAGTTTATGTCACTAGTGCTGTCTCTGCAGCACAGTCTCCTCCAGCACAGACTTTAAGGACCCCTGGGAAAGCACATTAGTTAAGTCCATCCAAGAGACAAACTGCACTTTAAATAATTGAACCGAGGGAATTTGATGTGAACAATTAATTATATGGATAGTAGAAAAGACACGACACGAATAGAGGGCAGTAATGTCTGTCCGGGTATTATAAAAAGACAGGCAAATGGAGAAGGATGTATCTAAAAGTGCAGAGGCTAGGACCGTAATACAGAAATTGGCTTGTGCTAGGCCTGGAGTCATAAGGGATGGATAAAGCCCATAGCAAAAGTGTTGCTGGAAATGGGAGGAGGCTGAGTCCTTATTCACAGGACTTGTCTATGCCAAGCACCAGTCAGCTGGCCCAGCATCTTAGAAAGGTCAGCCTGCAGGAAAGTGCTCCCTACCCCTTAGAGAGCATGGGTGGAATAGGGGAGGGGCCAGAGACACAGGATGGACACGGGAAGATTGTGTAACTTCCCGGTTACTAAGTGTCTATCTCCTGTAAGAGTCAACCTTAGCATTTCCTTGCAGGGTTTCTTCCTTGCCCACCATCACACAGCTCTCTTGAGCCTGCATCCTTTTAGGAAGATAGAAGAGATGTGTGACCTGGGCCTGAAAACTCCCCTCCCCTTCCTTCTTCATGCCCAGCTCTTCTCATGTGTCGGAGGAGGGCAGAAAGGGAAGAAAACAAGACTAGAGTCTCTACTCCCCTGCCTACAAAGACAGTCTTTTCTGGGTGTGCAGTTGCTGCTTCTCTGACTAGTTTAGGGCACTAATGCCCTCACTCTGTGCTCTCAGAAAACACTTCCCAGAAGATGTCACCTCAATGATGCTGGTCTCTTCTTAATCACCGCTAATTCCTTAGCTCCAACTAACCAGCATCAATAGTACCAGTAAGGGAAAGGTTTCACTTTAGTGGTTCTGGTATCTTGTTAATCACTGCTGATTCTTCAGTCCCAGCTAACCAGAACCACAGAATCTTCACAATCCAAAATAGCAATGGCCCTGAAAAGAGTCTTTAATTTTCCCTCTGAAATTACACAAGCCAGGCCTCCATCTTCTGCACTGTTTTCAACATTATCTTCCAAGCTCCTACACAACATTCCAAAGAGCTCTTAACACCAAGTGGATCTTCTGGACCAAAGTTCCAAAGTCCTTCCACAGTCGTCCCCCAAACATGGTCAGGTTGTCACAGGAATACCCCACTATGCTAGTACCAATTTGTCTTAGTCAGGGTTTCTATTCCTGCACAAACATCATGACCAAGAAGCAAGTTGGGGAGGAAAGGGTTTATTTGGCTTACATTTCCATACTGCTGTTAATCACCAAAGGATGCAGGACTGGAACTCAAGCAGGTCAGAAGGCAGAAGCTGATGCAGAGAGGCCATGGAGGGATGTTCTTTACTGGATTGCCTCCCCTGGCTTGCTCAGCCTGCTCTCTTATGGAACCCAAGACTACCAGCCCAGAGATGGTCCCACCCACAAGGGGCCCTTCCCCCTTGATCACTAATTGAGAAAATGCCCTGCAGATGGATCTCGTGGAGGCATTTCCCCGACTGAAGCTCCTTTCTCTGTGATAACTCCAGCTGTGTCAAGTTGACACAAAACTAGCCAGTACAATGATTGACTGAACCTCTAAAGCTGTAAGCCAGTTTTAATTACATGTTGTCCCGTACAAGAGTTGCCTTGGTCATGGTGTCATTTCAAAGCAATGGAAACCCAAACTAAGATAGTGCCTATGTTTGAATACTTGGTTCTCAGTTGGTGGAACTATTTGGTAAAGATTAGGGGTTGTGACCAGCCTTGTTGATATGCCACTGGGGATGGTCTCTGAGGTTTCAAAAGTCCTTGCAATTCCAGTTTTCTATCTCTCTATCTGCCTCCAAGTTGTGGATAAGATGTAAGCTCTCAGCTACTGCTCCAGGGCCATGCCTGCCTGCCTGCTGCCATGGACTCTAACCCTCTGAAACTGCCAGCAACCTCCATTAAATTCTTTCTCGATAAATTACCTTATAAGGGTCATGGTGTCTCTTCACAGCAATACAAAAGTAACTAAGACAGGATCTTACCAAGAGGTGACGTCATGAGGAGGGGTTTTGCTTATCTAGAATCCTGAAGTATTCTCAAGGCAGATGATTCTCCCTCTAATCCTGTCCCAGGCTTCTCATGAAGATTGGGCAGTAAGCCCAGGGAGCTGTAGTGGGTGTTGTGGTGGGTAGGTGTAGACATTATTTTTCTCACAACTGTTTCTTGTTGGTGTGAACAAATACCCAACAGAAGCAAGCTAAAAGAGGAGAAAAATATTCTGGCCCATGGCTTCAGGGCATAAAGTCTATTATAGCGTTGAAAGTGCAAAGGTTTAAAAGATTCTGTTTAAGTGGGGGGAGCACAGGGAGGCTCCTCTCGCCTTGCCTTGCCACATCAGGATGCAGGATGCCATAGCCAGAAGCAGAAGCGCATATCACCTGCAGAGCCTACTCTCAGTGACCATTTCTGTCAGTTAGGCTAGAGGACCCAAAGGTGCCACAGCTCCCCCAAACAGCGTGACTATTGATTGGTTCACCATATGTGACCACCTTTCAAACTCATGAGCCTGTGGGGGACATTTCAGATCTAACCGTGACAGCAGATAGCGTTCTTGAGAAGGTGTTTTACTGACAAGCCAAGTTTTTTGATTGACCTTTAGATGGGATTTCCAGACAATAGGAAAAGTTCTGTGGAACATCCCTACTTTTGAACAATGGAAAAGAGGAAGGCTCACAATAGTTGCTCTAAGAAGTGCTATTGATAGCTTTGACAATTGGACTTATTTTTTAAGAGTGTGTGTGTGTGTGTGTGTGTGTGTGTGTGTGTGTGTGTGTGTGTTGGAGGTGGGGGGTGTCCAGGTACCTGCAGAGGTGGAAAAAAACCCTCCAGATCCCCTGAAGTCAGAGTTACAGATGGTTGCCAGTGGTCTGATTAGGGTGCTGGTAACTAAACTAGGGGTTTCTGGAAGAACAGCGTGTATCCTTAACCACAGAGCCATCTCTCTAGCTCCTGATTGTTTTGAAGTGTTGAGCATTAAACTAAGACTTTATGGATGCTAGACAAGCAGTCTATCACCGAGATATATCCTTAGACGCCCCCTCTCTTTAGTTTAATTTGAAACAGGCTTTTACTAATTTACCCAGTCTTCCCTTAGACTCTATATATAGTCCAAGCAGACCTTGAGCCCATGAAACCTTTGCCTCAGCCTCCCAGGGGACTGGGATTATAGGAACGTATCACCAGGCATGGTTTTGTTTTATTTCTTTAAGTTTTTTAGGGGCTCTGTCCTGGTTAGGGTTACTATACTATGATGAAACACCATGACCAAAAAGCAAGTTGCAGAAGAAAAGTTTTATTTATTTGCCTTACACTTCCATACCATAGTCCATCACTGAAAGAAGTCAGGACACAAACTCAAACAGGGCAGGAACCTGGAGGCAGGAGCTGATGCAGAGGCCATGGAGGGATGCTTACTGGGTTGTTTCTCATGGCTTGCTCATCCTGCTTTCTTATGGAACCCAGGACCACCAAGCCAGGGATGACACTACTCACAATGACCTGGGCCCTTCCCTTCAATCACTAACTAAGAAAATGCCCTACAGACTTGTAAACAGCCCAATCTTAGGGAGGCTTTTTTAAAATTGAGGTTTCCTCCTCTCCAGTGACTTTAGCTTATGTCAGGTTCACATTAAACTTTACAGCCCCGTCTTTCTCCAGGGTCTCATGTTGCCCAAGAGAGCCCTGAACTCCTGCCCCTGCTCTTCCTGCCTCAACTTATAAGTGCTGTGATGACAAACCCACCCCACCACGCCCAGCTCCTTATGACATCATCTGTTGTGAGAGAAACAAAGCAAAACTGTCCTTGTAGGTTTTACACCTGGAGGCTGTCTCACAAGCCACACACCTTGATAACATGAATTTTATTTCTGAGACAGATATGCCAATCTGTTAGATCTTAGCAGATCCTTTGTGCTGACTTAGTAGGACACCAACTGGTCTGTGTTTGGGGTGACCCGTGTGACTTCTGTGTGCTGCTGGAACTGTGGGGGAGAAATGGAACAACTGGTTGACAGTTGCAGTAATGCCCCTGACAGCTTATGATAATGTCTTAGGCAGAGGAGGTGGGAGAAATAGAGAGATTCGGGTTAAATTGGAAAAGAAAACTTGTTGGAAAGTCTTGGTTACAATACAACAGTCCCGGGCCTGGGGACTGGCTCGCTGCCTGAATAGTGATGCTATTTCCTGGTATGAAGTGACTCCACGAGGGTGAAATTTGCTCATACTTCTGTTTGTTTTGTTTATTATCCTATCCCCAGGGTCTGGAAGAGTGTCTGCCGGTTAGTTGCTCAATAAATAGACACTGAATAACTGAGAAGTCAATTGATCGGACGTAGTTTGTTGGGCATATACATTTGCCACCTAAGACCAAGGGCATGTTGAACCTCCCTGTGTTTTCCAAATCCACTTGAAAGGGGCGGTGGTGGTGGTGAATTTCGGTTGTTGTAACTGAGAACCACCATCCAGGCCTTTTGAACAAGAACAGCAGGACCTGCTTTGCTTGTGGAGAGAAAGATCTTTCTGTCTGCCTGTCTGCCCTGCCCCTGGGAATACTGGGAGAATCCACTGAACAACCAAAAACTTACCTGCATCTTGGTGTAACTCTTGCTTTTCCCTAGAGCTCCAGATGAGGGCCCATTTCCCATCAGCTCGGCTTCCTGGCCTCGGGTGTTTCAGAGTTTCTGGTGATTATTGACCCAGGCCAAGGCCCTGCTAATGCTACCTTAAAACAAAGCAGTCTTTCTTTGCTCCCTGGAAACATCACTCCCCATCACAGAACAGCAGTTTCGCAGTTCCTGAGGGGCAGAGATCAGCAATGGCCCTGCACTCAGAACCTTGCTGCAGGGAGGAGCCTCTTTACCCACCTACTGCTCCCTCCCGCTTTCAAGCAGCCTAGCTCTCATCAGAGTCCTCGTCCTTGATGCCTGGGTGTGATGTTGTGTTTGGGTTTTGTCTATGGTTCCTAGCCCATAATCCTCTCCTTGACACAGGTTAAAGAAACTAGGATCTCTCTTCCTCAAAGTAAATCCTAGGCCCCCATCTTCCTCTGAGCGTCTGGTTTGGAGCATGATGGTTCCTACCCATCATACCAGCACTTCAGTAGTGAAAGCAGGAGAATCCTGAATTACAGGCCATGAGCAGTGGGTATGTGAAAGGTTCTATCCTCCTGCAGCAGATCGTAATACCTGAATGGAGACTGGGTCCCACTTCATACCCTTGAGCAAGAGATGCAATAGAATCTGGAGCTGCCCCGCCCAGGTAGTCATACCAGACCACACCCTTTAGATCCAGCTTTGCTTTTACACAGTTGTTTTTTTCCTGCTTCAATAGTACCCATGCAATAAAGTCTCCATGAAAACCCAGCAGGACACAGTTCAAAGCGCTCCCAGACAGCCAAAGAAGACATGAAGAATCCCAGAGTGCAGTGCTACCCAAGGCTGGGGCCATGGAAATTCTGCATCCCTCTCCCATTTCAAGCTTTATGCATCTCTTATTTAGTTCGCACAAGCAGTCCATATATCCAGAAGTTAGCTCAAGCTGGACTACAGAAGGATTTCTGGTGGTTAAGTTAAAAGCCAGCATTCCTCAGGAACCTGTGAAACAGGCTTTTTTTTTTCTGCTCCCTCAAAGGAGTCACTTCCTTTACCTCTGTCACAAGGGCTGCATGGCTCTCCTGTGGACGCACACCCGTGGTGGCTATCAGCATATCAAAGCCCATGCTGTCCTCCAAGTGTCTTCAGCATCACAAGGACTTGGTACACATTTCAAAGTCCTCCCTGGCATCCTAGCTCTTTTCACTTCCCCCTCCGCCCTCCTTAGCTCACTGGCTTCCCTTCCTCCAGCTACTCATCCTTCTGATAACTGTGCTATTCTCTTGCTTGTCCTTCTCTGTCTCTGTCTCTGTCTCTGTCTCTGTCTCTGTCTCTGTCTCTCTCTGTCTCTCTGTCTCTCTCTCTCTCTCTNTCTCTGTCTCTCTGTCTCTCTCTCTCTCTCTGTCTCTCTCTCTCTCTCTCTCTCTCTCTCTCTCTCTCTCTCTCTCTCTCTCTCTCTCGCGCGCACACACACACACACACACACACTATCTCACTATGCTCTATTTTCAATCTCTTGCTATTTGCTCTCCTGATGTCTCCACTATTCTCCTCCTCTATGCTCCTTCACATACATCTGATGCCAAACCCCATAATGTCTTTTACCTGCAGCCGTTGGAATAGTCTTTATAATAAGCCCAAGTATTTCCTTGAGTTTTGTGAAACATTTGAGCAAACTAATCAAAGCTGAGTAAGTGGTGGTGGGAACTTCTGCCCATAGGGATGGGAAGAGAAGCCCATGTAGCCTAGAGCTTGCAGCTGCCATCTGAAGGAGAGGCTGGGGTGTCAGTTCGTGAACCATCCTTCAACCTGTGAGATGTAATCCTATTTTCAGATAAATAGTATCGGAGCGATTGAATTAGAGGCCATCAGTTGAAGGATATGCTCAACAGTTCATTGCTTGCTTTCTGATTGGGAGAAAGCCCATACCTTCTAGTCTCACAGAATGATCTGTGTGGTAAGCACACAGTAGAAGAAACTGAGTCCGAGCCTTTTAGTTTGTCTCCTACCAGTTCTACAGAGCAGAACCGCCCATTGTCTTCGTAGCCTGGTATCCAGAATCTGTAATTGGCCACTGCACCTCGGGCCCCTCACCAGAGGAGTGGGGTGGGGCTGTCAACCGGAAGAAGGTAAGGATGGCTGTCTTCCCAGGAAGAGAATGAGAAGCAGGGTAGGCCGACAGCAGAAAGCCCTCTTAGAACAAGTCAAATAGAATATGGCATCTGGGAACGAGGGAGCAAATTTTTGTTTTCTTCTCTAACTTAAAAGAGAGCAAGTTGGTGAGGAGGAAGTGACTGCAGACCCCTTCCTTTGAGGGGAGCTGCCAGAAGAGGGGGTCAGGCCCTGCCTTTGTCATCCAGCGCAGAGGTGCTTGGAGAAGAGATCTTCAGGTGGTGACTCAGCCGGGCGTGTCCCGCCTTCCTCAGTCCTGCTCTGTCCAATTCTCCAAAGCCAAGCGAATAGGAAGTGCAGCAGACGGACCCATTTTAGCAGCGGTCCACTTGGGGTTGTTTTGATGGGCACGAGTCCACTGGAAAGTAGCTCTTTTCCTTTGCATCTCTGTTGCAGCAAAGAAGCACTTCTAACGAGCGATTTTTTTTTTTTTTTTTTAAAGAAGTGGTATTGCCTGAGCAAAACAGACCCACACACTGCCAAGTTGGATGGGCTAAATGTCATGACTTGCTCTGATCGCGGACTTTATTATAGCCCTAGCATGCCAGATTCAGAAGGTACCTCAAGACCAACTCTCTCACCCTCCAGAGAAAGAAAGTGGACGCCTGATGTGAGCCTGTGGTGACTAAGAGGATCGGTGAGCTAGTGGTAGAGCAGTGGCTTAACTCAGAGGTCTTTCAGATTGCTGAACCACTCTGCATGCTGCCATCTTGTCAGCTAGTAATGCTTGCTAAATAAATAACAGAGTTTGTTGTGAATTTGCTTCAAAATGTCCTTGAAAACATGGATGGAAAATTCCAACCTGGTGCTACAAGTGAAATGGTTATGTGAGCTCAATTCTTACATGCCAAAAATATCCCTACAAAGAAGCAACAATATACAGATGTTGTTTGGACTTAAACATGGAGCCCTTGAACTTAGCCTTCAAGGTCATGGCTTTGCTCAAAGTAACCTTGTTTCCACTGGTGTTTTCAGTTCCTAAATGCCTGAAGTCTAAAGTTGTCTTGACAGGGAGACTTCCCTTCCTGTGTTTTCTACCATCTCTGAGCCCTTCATCCCCACCATCTTGTCTGATGTGCTAGGATGCTCAAGCCCGGTCCTTGCAGCTCCCCCAAACTTTAACTGTGAGTCAGAGTGTAATTAATTAGCTCTGTATCTCCAACTTGACCCCCACCCAATATAACAGAAGGTTACTTAGACCATTGACTTCCATGTCAGTTCAGTTAACTGCCTAGAGGTGGGGGGGGGGGGAGAAATGAGTCCAGATTTCCCAGTTATCTGTCTGTGGGACCTTCAAGGATGGCTTGAGAAGCCCAGTCTCACCCTGCCCAGAGCGCAGTCCCCCAAACCACTACAGCTCTCCTTTCTCTCCCCTGTCCAGGTACTGGGGAGGGGAATAAGACCTGCTGATGCTGGTGCTCTGATGAGCCCTTCGGGGTCTCCCCTGTGGCTTCTTCTCAACCTGACAGTCCTTAAAATAACCCCTTTACTAAACTTGCCTCAAATTACCTGCCATCTGCTAAGCTGGATCTTACTCCAACCTAGAGCGTCCCTGCCCCAGTCTCTATGTGGGACAGTCAACAGAGGGGGGGTGACTCTCTAGAGACCACTTTAAAGAGTCACAATGACTGTAGGGCTCTTGAACTTGGACTCCTCCATCTTCATCACAAGTTCCTATGCTACTCTTAAGAAGGAACTCAAAGAACTCTAAGAACTAAGATGGAACCTTTGCGTGGATATGGCCAAAGGCTAGGAAATCCGAGGCTCTCTGAGCCAGCATTAGGTGTTCCTCGCAGCAGAGGGGCACAGATGGAGTTTGGGGATGTGAAAGGGGTGCCTACCCTGTTGGCATCAGAGGTAAATTACTTTTTCCTTGGGTGAAGAGACCTGGGCACAAAGCATGTGTGGTGTGGGTATGGTGATGCATGTCCAGAACTTGGCAAGTGGAGGCAGGAAGATTGAGAGTTCAATATCCTCCTTGGCTCTTTAGTGAACTTGAGGTAGACCCAGACTACAAGAAACTCTGTCTCAAAACAAAAGTAACAGTAGGATAAAGCACTGGGGGAGGGGGAGACCTTGGCGTGTGCTTAGGCCCAGGCAGAAAGAATGTAGGTGATAATGATGGGGGGCTGCTACCAGGATTGAAGGGCTCTTGACAAGGGGAATTATAGTCCTTTCCCCCATAATCTACTAGTTCAAGCTCATCTCCTCTTGTCTAGCCGTCCCATATTCCCTTAAGCAGCAAACCCCATTTTGACAATGACAAGCTATTCGGCAATAGCCACGGTCTTTATTTCCATCCCTTATCGTGCTAGACACAAAATATGTTAGATTGAGAATAATTTATAGTCACTTACAACCTGCTTCTTTCCGACTGCCACTTGAGTATAAAACTGTGTGGATAGCAGTTTCACAGAAGAAATAGACAGTTAGTTGCAAAGCTACCCAGAGCGATAATATTATCTCACATTTTTTTTTACAGTGTTTCACAGTTTGTCAGACATTTTCTCATGCATTATGTATATTAGTTGATTCTCATAATAAACCTACTATATATGTGTGTATGTGTATTATATATGCATCTATGTAAATGATATACACATATACAGATATATGTATGCTATGCATAATGTGCCTAAAGAATAAGGCTTAAGAAAGAAAATCCCATACCTAAGGTCACGTAAGCAGGCAGAATGAGTTTCTCTGGGTATGCCTTATGGTCTCATTGTGTAATACAATGGCTGTGATGATATCTGTCTGCTTGTGTCTGTGAGCTCATTAAGCATAGAGTCTGTGGGGGGAGAGGGGGCCATTGTGGTTGTTTGGTTTTTTTTTTTAGTTTTTTTGCCATATACACTGATGTTCATGACTATGTATGCCAGGTACTGTGAGTGACTGTGTACACTCAACTACAGCCTATGGCCCACCTCTTAGAGCAGGATATAAAAGTTTTCCTTTACTTTAAGACTCACTCACTCCCTTCTATGTCTCTTGCTTTCACCCCTCTGGAACTCCCAACCACTGTTATGAACTTTGCCTTTAACCCATGGAAACACCATTAATAATATAGCATTTGTTTGTGTGCATCACTGAACACTATATGAATGGGTCCATGGCTCATTCATTCTCCTCTGCTCCCATGCCTTCAATATACACAGTGTTGTCTAACAGGGCTCTGGACTGCCTTGCTCACTGTCACTTACTAAATGTTGGAAATGTCTTGTCAGAGTGACAAAACATCTTTGAATGTTCAGTGGTATTGTGTGCCCAGTCTGCCACCTCAGAGAAATCCTTCATGGCCATGGAGCTGATCTAAGCAGGAGGAAGGCTCTAGTGGAATATTTCACTCTTGGCCTCTATAGTCCTGGTGAGGAATTCAGATGTCTTCTGTGGCAAGGTCTTCCTTCTGAGCTTCTAGTGTCAAGTGTCCTATCCATTAACCCAACTTCCATGTCTTTACACACCTCTCTCTCAAATTTCTGGAGTATTGATGCTACATTTTTACAACAATTTCAGCATCCAGCAGCTTTTGCAAAGGTAAAGAATGGTGTTAGGGAAGAGACCACCTTGCCCAGCATGTGCAGTGTCCTTGGCTCGATACCTGGACAACATGGGATGGGAAGGAGGCATATTCAGATTGTTGGTCATGACCCGTTCGTGAGTTATGGAGTTCCAAATAGAATTCTTTAAAAGGGCATTACTCTTTGTAGCAGCCAAGACTACAAAAACCATCAGAATGTGTTCCCAATAGCAGGTGGCAAGTAATATTTTGTGACAATTTTGTTTTAGGTATGTGTATGTGTCACAGTGTAAGATGTTTCTGTTTCTGTGGTCCATGTTCAAAACTTCTTTACAAGCCACTGCTCAAGAGGAACACTGCAAGGACAGTGGCTACTCACCTACACCGTCTATTCCCTCTCTCCGCCATGGTAGCATGGTCTGTGGTTTGGATGGGCCCCAAGAGCAGCCATGGATGACCTAAATCAGCAACGATATTCTTAACTCAGTGGGCACCATGATTGGCTCAGGAATGGGCATTAACTTCACCTAGACCAACCAGGACATGTCATTCCTGTCCACGGGGGAAAATACAAATGACCAATTAATCTAGATATCTATCTTTTGGGGAAGCCAAGGCAACCCTTCCACGAGACTGTGAATCTTATCCACATGTGGTTTAGAGGAGCCCTGCCTGGTCAGAGACACAGAAAGATTGTTCTCCACGTCATCAACTCCCACCTGAAAGCAGAGTTTCTGAGAGAATCGACAAGTACAATAACAAGCATGGCACAAAGTGACTTCCAAGTGACATCATCAGAAACCCACTTATAAAGTCATAATTTTGCTGCCCCCCCCCAAAAAAAGCTTTGTTATCTGGGCATAGTAGCGCACGCCTTTAATCCCAACACCTGAAAGGCAGAGGCAGAGGGATCTCTGAGTTCAAAGCCAGCCAGGGCTGCAGAGAGAGCTCTACACATGGGGAAAAAATCTTAGGGAAACTCAAACTGTTAGGGAAAGTATGCTTAGAAAAGAATAAATTACATTAGAGAAAGAAGGGGAGAGAAGGAAAGAGGGAGAAAAAGAAAGAAAAGAAGAAGGAGGAGGAGAAGAAAAAGGAGAAGGAGAAGAAGAAGAAGAAGAAGGAGGAGGAGGAGGAAGAGGAGAAGGAGGAGGAGGAGGAGGAGGAGGAGGAGGAGAAGAAGAAGAAGAAGAAGAAGAAGAAGAAGAAGAAGAAGAAGAAGAAGAAGAAGAAGAAGAAGAAGAAGAAGAAGAAGAAGAAGAAGNGAAGAAGAAGAAGAAGAAGAAGAAGAAGAAGAAGAAGAAGAAGAAGAAGAAGAAGAAGAAGAAGAAGAAGAAGAAGAAGAAGAAGAAGAGAGAAAGCAAACCTAGTCAGTGACCACGGTCTCTAGCCCCATAAAAACTAGTTTGAATATTGGAAAGTCTTACATATGTAGGAGGCTGAATTCCTAGGGAGACAGCCAAAGACTTGGGAGTCACCAGTGTGCTCATGCTGGTAGAAAGCAGGGAAGAGGTAAAGACAGAGAGAGATGGCCTAGAACACATTTGTGAGGGGCAAGAGTGCTGGAGGGGACAGAGGGGGACAGTCAGAGATCACTACACCTGAGCTCCTGCTTCATGGCTCGTCTGCCTGGCTCCCAGAGCTTTCCCAGCGGAACCCTCCCTGGGTGCTAGAGAGGTGGAGGGAGAAGGCCAACTGCAAAGTTTTTACTTACAGAGTCCAGAGCCCCCTCTAAAGGAAAGAGAAGGCACTGACCTAGACCACTCCTGGACAGAAACCTTACATATAAACTCTTCTGGAACCACTAGAAATTTTGTCTTCATCAATTAAGAGACTTCAGTGTCTAGGGTGAGCGAGATTGTCATTCTTGAGTGAGCGAAGGGGGTGGCCGGCTAGGTTGGCATCACAGCGGTGAGACAAGTGATTGTATGTGGCCATCTGCCTCACTAAAAAGAAAGATGGGCTGAAAGGGAGATCTGTGGATGCTGGATGGAGAAAGGAGGAAGAGATGATCAGGTGAGTTCTTTGATTTATTTGGTCCTGTCTCTGCAGGGGTGTTTGGTCTTTCCTTCTTCTCCTGTGCTCTTGAAGACCACGGACGAGAGAAAAGCACACCCAGAGAGTCGGCCTCCTCCACTGGCTTGTTTGGTTTTGTTTAGTTTTGTTTTTTATAAGCAAGAAGGAAGACTACGTCTAAGAGAGATAAGTAATGGAACTCTAAAACAGGATGCAGAGCAGAACATTCTAGAAGTCCAGTCACTCATTCTATAAGGTCGGTAAGGTAGGTGGACCTCTGGTAGTTTCTTTTATTTCCTTTAGCTTCAGGACTAAATTCCTTTGGAAAGTGCCTAAACTAACCATCTCAACTACATTACCACAAGTGAGGAAGGGCTTAAGGTTGGTTACATTCTGGGACTTAAGGGAGGGGAGACACGGGCTGTTCTTTGGGGTTGGATAGGATGACTGAGGAGTGGAGTTAGAGGTGCTGACATGAGGTGCCCCACCTGAGCAGTATGGTTGTCTGTCACTGAGCTGCCCTGAAATCCATCCCAGAAAGTTATCCCGCTGGCCTTGGCATTTGCTCTACTGCTGTGGGACTGCACTCAAGCTTAGCCTTGGCCCCATGAAGATGCTGGAGCTCTTCAACAGAAATCTCACCTTCCTCTCCGCCCCCCCCCCCCATCCCCGGAATCCAAAGATGGCTAAGCTGCTGGCTTCTCAGCACCTTCCTAGATATCCACATGACCTAGTTCTGATGGGCTCATGTGCCCCAGATACTGTGTGCCCATATATAAAAAGCCTTCTGGCTTTAGCTTGGTCTAGCAAGGTTCTAAATCTAAGGGCTGAGTCCCACATACAATGAACACCTGATATTCTTGGAGATTGTGGGGCATGGAGCACATGGAGTGTGTGTGCGCGCATGAGAGAGAGAGAGAGAGAGAGAGAGAGAGAGAGACAGAGACAGAGACAGAGACAGAGACAGAGAGAGACAGAGAGAGACAGAGACAGAGACAGAGACAGAGACAGAGACAGAGACACAGAGCGATCCGGGGACCCCAGGGGCCACAGTGAGTGGATGGTTTCCAGCTGGATGCAGGGATTAGTTGCTGAAGGCGGTTGGTAAGAGAGGAGTAGTCCTTTTCTCTTGGGAGCATTCGCTTTCCCCCCAGAGTGTGGCAGTCAGCAGCTGTCAGTATTTGTCTCTAGAGCATCCTTTCTGAAATAGGAACCCTGTGACAGTTCCTTTGGGGACAACTTCAGTTAACTCCTCAGCCACTGGTGCCTCTGGGTCTGGAAAGTTACCAAATACAACACCCTATCTGTGCTGACAACACTGAAGAGAAGGCAGACACCTGTGCTCAGCTAGTCCCATGGCCTCAAACCCCTGGCTTCAGTGGGAGTTTTCAACGTGAGGCAGTGTGGCACTCTACTCACTGGGCATTAGAAATGGGGGACATTTTGGGTGACTATTGTCACAAGGGTGTTAGATGTTTCTGGCATCCTGGGTGACCAGGAGTATCAAATACCAAACAACCAAAGCAATAATCTACCCTATGCAGGAGATTACTAGCTTCTCCATGGAGTTACCCTGTACCAAAAGATGGATACCCTGTCTTTGCTGGGCCAATCTGTCTGTTTCTGGGATTTTTAAAATATCTGGCAGGGGCTGGTGGTTAAAAAGACTTCTGGGCTCTTTAGAGGACTTGAGTTGGGTTCTCAGTTGCCACATCAGATAATAATACCTTATATTTAATTCCTTATATACTAGCTATATATTATATATAATTATTAATATAGTGTTAAAGTTTATTATTAATTTAATAGTATATCACATTATAATTTATAATACTATGTATTATAATAATACTTTATATCCCAGCTCCAGAGGATCTAACACTCTCTTCTGGCCTCTGTGGGCACATGCACACACATAAGCATACTTTAACACACACACACACACACACACACACACACACACAAATAAACATAAACAAAAAATTTAAAACAAATTTTCAGAAAGAAAATTCTCTACCTCTGGGTTCACCAGCTACAGGAAACCTGAAACAACTTGGCCATCTCCCACCTAACAAGGCAGGCAAGATGTTTGAAGGTGAGAACATGGCTAGTACCCAGAAAAGGCTGAGATGAGCCATGAAGGGCAGGGTGTGTGTGTGTGTGTGTGTGTGTGTGTGTGTGTGTGTGTGTGTGTGTGTGTGCGTGTGTTAGTCACACCATTCTGTCCTTGTCATTCTTTTTGTTTGTTTTGTTTTTCAAGACAGGGTTTCCCTGTGTAGTCCTGGCTGTCCTGGAATTCACTCTGTAGACCAGGCTGGCCTTGAACTCAGAAATCCGTCTGCCTCTGCCTCCCGAGTGCTGGGATGTCCTTGTCATTCTTGTTATGACCAACAATATTAACTTTTCAATTTTAAATTATAAATTTTGTTTATGCCCTATTGATCTCAGTTCATTTCCAAAGACCCAAAGACTCTTGACAATATTGATGTTTCAGAAATTAATGGCCCTCCTCTGTGGGTGACAGATGGTGTGAACGTGGGGCTGGAGAGATGGCTCAGTGATTAAAAGCACACACTGCTATTGCAGAGGACCCAGGTTTGGTTCCCCACACCCACATCAGGGAGCTCACAATCAGCTGTATCCCCAGCTCCAGGCAATTCCTTCTGGCCCCACAAGTACTTACGCACATGAAGTATGCATACTTATGTTCATGTAAGCACATACAAGGAAATAAATACTTTAAAGGCAGCTTTAGCTTTCTCTATTCCTCGCACCTCTCCCTTCTGAGTATCTAAAAATAGAGAAAACAGTCCAGGGAAGGCTCACATATCAAATTAGGGACAGATGTAGGGTCTCAGCACCATGTCATTTAATAAGATAAAGCTGAAACTGCTGCCACTCAGGTGGAATTGTGACTGGTCTTTACTACCCCACCTGGCACTCTGGAGAAAACCAAAATCTGGTCCTCTGGGAATGTGTGGCTGACCGGGATCACCACAGCTACATAGATTCCATCACTTTGGCCTAAATAAAGACTGGAACATCAACTGGAGAGAGCTACGGATGAAAGGGCAAAGAGATGCTTGCCCGCTAGCTGGGGTTTCCACGTGGAGTAATAAAGGAACCAGGCAGGGTTCTCTAGAGGAATATAATCAGTGTATGTATATGTATGTTTATATAATAAAAGGGGATTTTACTAGAATGGATTACATGATAGGGAGTGGAAAATCCAACAATGACTATCTGCGTGCTGGAGAACACAGGAACCTGGTAGCTGGCAGTTCACAAAATCAGATCAGTGGACATCAGACTGACATCAGTTGACTCGATGCCTTAGCAGTCCCAATCCGGTGCCGAAGACTTGGAATGTTCCTGGAGAGTCACTGTCGATCCACCTTTATGGCCAGGAGCTGGAACAGCAATAGTGTATTAGATGCACTCAACAGCGAGGGGGGAATGCAGGCAGGCTGAGGGTTTTGCTGCAGAGTTTTATCTGGGAACCTGTCAGAGGTGCTGCAAACTCTGAGGGAGGGTCTTTACCCCTCAGTTGATCCTCTCTAGAATGCCCTCAAGGGTCTGCCCAGAAGGGTGTTGCTTAGTTGATTCCAAGTACCCGAAGTTGACAATCAAAATTAAGTGTCTTGCTGCTCTATGGGGGCTCCCATTTCCTCCAGGAGGCAGCTGCCATCTCTTTCTTGGAGGCTCCTTGTAGTCAGATTCTACCTAGCTGGACATAGAGCTTTTGTCTTTTCTATTGGGCAGGCAAGGCTGGGGCTTGCCTGACTTACCTGTTAAAAACGAGGAAACTGATCACTTCTAATTAGCTTCAGTATTGAACTATTGGATGTACTGCCCCTCTGTGATACCCACTGCTTATAACCTGTCTACTGGTTCTCCCCTCCCCTCTCCCTTCTCCCTTCTCCCCTTCCCCCCTCTCCTTTTCCCTTTCCATTCCTCCCTCCCCTTCTCTCCTGTCTTTCTCCCTCTCCCTCTCCATCACACAGACCAGCTTCAAAGTCACTGTGGGTTTCTCTGCCAGCATACAGTATTAACTGTAACAGATACAGGAGGGACTCACATAAAAAGCATTTGGTAACTACAGTACAAAGAAATTCTGATTCTGATTTGTCTAAAATTGCTCTCACTTTCTTCTCTTTCAAGTCGATTTCTCCAAATGATTTAGTTACTGCAATCCTTGTCTCTGTGGGTTTTTTTTTTTTTTTTTGACTATGCTGTTTTCATTCAAACATTTAGTACCCATACCCAGCTTGAAGCACACCAGAGACAGAGGATTAGTCTCTTCTTGGGGGCATTTCTTGGGGTTTGTTAATTTATGATTCCTTTTGTACATGCCCCATGAGTACTTGAAAACAACAAAGGGCTCTGCTCCCTGGGTACTCGTACTGGATCCTGGGAATTATTTACCCTTCTTCATCTTTTTAGTTGCTCAAGTCACCAAGTTCGGCATGTCTCTGCAGATCTTGCTGTGCTTCTGTTGAATTCTGTCAGCAAGTGTGGGAAAATACTGTGTGAGCATAGAGTTGTGAATGTGCATGTGAACTGCATGTGCGTGTATGTGTGTATATGCATGTTCGTGTGTGTGTGTGTGTGTGTGTGTGTTTGCACAACTAAACTTGTGCAGGTTTCCAACAGAGAGGCCACATGGTCATGCACCCCTCTGCCTTCTAGTCTGTTCTTTGTCTTTGTGCTTTCCAGAATATGCGATTAAAAGGGAACTTGAGCCAGAGGAAGGGGTAGTGGCAGTCTCTATTGAAAACCTTCCATTTGTTTTGACCACAGGATTTGTTTTCTCCTGATTGAACAGGAGAAAAGCCAGGCTCTGCCAAGAACAATACAACTTGGATGGGGCAGAATGATAAGGAGAAAGGGGCCAGCATTGAAGGGAGACAGGGCATGCAATCTGAGAGGCAATAAATAAAGCCAACAGTGGCAGAAGACAAACAGGCAGTCAGTTTCAGAGATTCTAACGGGTGTGAGGTGAGCGGAGAACAGCTGTAGTATTTGAGATGCTGAAAGAGATAGCCGTTATGGAGGTGGGATTGCAGAGAGCACACACCCAGATCCTAGGCTGGGTTTCAGTCTGTGATTTCTGCCTCAGGAAGAGGAATGATAATGGAAGAGTCTGACATTATAGAAGATGAAAAGAACAGCTTAGGTATAGACTCTTTAAGGCAGGAGCATGCCCATAAACCCACTGAGGGCTGTGTCCAGAAAGAGAGAGAGAGACTGTTACAGATGACTGTCCAGTGGTCTGAGGACAGACCAATGCTGCTGAAAGCAGAGCCACAGACCACTGTTTGGGAGCAGCTCTCTGAGGTATGGAGAAGCTACATACAACTTGCCAGCCCCAAGCCTTGGTTCAGAGGATCCCCAGAGGTCATCCCACTTTAGTCCCCAAGGGAGAATGGTGAAGACAGAGGGCCTGTTTCCAGGGACACAGGGAAAGGGGCAGAGAGTAGGGTCAGCTTAATACATTTCTATTTTTGGCAGACCAAACAGACAAAAAACCAAGCAAGGATTAGCTACTAGTATTAAGCACACACACACACACACACACACACACACACACACTGTACCCACAAATTCACATGCCCAGCAAACCAAGTTCACTCTTGTTTCCAGGTATTTGTGGAGCATTTATGAAATCAATTATGAATACAAAAAGAAGTTCCTTGCCTAAATAAAAAAAAAAAGTTGTCGGTCGTAATTCTCTGACAACAATGTATTTTCAAACGAGACATTCATAAGAAAAGTCTGAGCAAAAACAAAACAATACAAAACAAAATCAAACAAAACATTTTCCTAAAGTAACCCAAGCATTTGGGGAGCCAGCTTGAGAGTTGGGGGTGGGGGTAGACAGCCTGTGAGCCGATTTCTAATGTTAGAGAAGCAGAGAGGCAACGCCAGAAGCAGAATTCCTCTGGTTCTCTATTGGCAAAATAGCTTTTGTTTCGATCTTCTTGGATCCCTAGAGTTGTTCCAACAGTATTCTGCTAGGACAGGAAAACTGCTCGTGATTGTTAATTCATCTGTGAGATGGGAGAGGTCGCACAGAAGAGATTTTGCTCCTGGTCGTTAATAGATTGACCCAGTCATGAGAAGGTTAAGAGAAGGAAGAAGAAAAGAAAAGAAAGAAACCCCCAAACCACAAACAAAAAAACACTGAACATTCATAAGAAATACTTCTTCTCAACTGCGTTTCTGAATTGGCAAAGAATAAGAGATTTTGAGGCTAAAGCAGGCTTTTGTGGGAAGGAGCGGCAGGAGGGCACAGCTGGCTGATGTTCTGATGCCCTGTGGGCCCATGCTGAACCAAGTTCCCTTGAGCCTTGTGGTCTGTTCTCACAGGGCATGGAGACTAGGAGAGGAAGTTCAGGAACCATCCAAGGCTCCCAGGGTACCCCCTCCCCAGAGCTGAAACCCCAAAGGTGTACACCTCCAGTGGAAGGGTGAGCCAGAAGTGACTCTTAACCGCACCAACCCCGGAAGTTTCAAGAATTTAGGGGCTGGATAAAATGACAAGATAATGAAATCACTGAGAATTTGAAGCCACAGGCTGGTGTAGTTTTAGAGTTTGTTTGTTTGTTTGTTTGTTTTTAAACGTTATTTAGTTCTTGTGTGTTTGTCTGTACATGTGTATATGAAATGGGGCACACATGCTATGGCATATCTCAACCCTCCAATGAGTGTTGCCTGGAACTGAAGTTGAATTCAAGGACCAACAGGACCTGAGAACTCAAAGGCTACGATGCTCCCGAGCCCTTGTATGGTATTCTATGAAGCTTCCATTCTGGAGAGCGAAGAGTTCAAAGCAGGGACAGAGAAATAATGGAAACCACACGGCATGTTTCTCACCTCCATGACCAGATGTGCTCAGGGTACAGGAGGTCTCATGGCAGAATGGGGTCTGTTTGCATGGGGCCCTTGAGCCTGCTACGCTGCTTCGCTGAGGGAGGGGGAGGAGACATCTTACCCGAGGCAGTCTTTGGCCAGGCAGGTAGAGGTTCTAGGGGAGTAAACGAGGTTCTGTGGGAACTGGGTTCACACTTCATGATCGCGTAGGAAAGTCCACTATATGCAGGTTACAGTGGCAGTTTTGTAGAGGTCAGAGGTCAGAGGTCAGAGGTCAGAGGAGGGCCCACCAGAGTTAATTCTTCCCTTCCACCACGTGAGTCTCAGAGGTCAAACTCAGGCCACCAAGGTTTTTAACAGGAGCCTTTTCCTGTTGAGCCATCTCTCCCTTAAATTTTTTTCCTTTTTCCTTCCTCTCTCCCTCCCTCCCTCCCTCCCTCCCTCCCTCCCTCCCTTCCTTCCTTCCTTCCTTCCTTCCTTCCTTTCTTCCTTTTGAAACAGCATCTCATTCTATAGACCTGCTTGACCTAGAATGAGCTCTGAGGACCAGAATAGCCTAAAACTCAAAGAGATCCCCCTGCCTCTGCTTCCTGAGTGCTAGAATTAAAGGTGTAAATCTTCCTTTCACATATGTTAAAGCCCAAAGTCATACTACCAGTATGTTTCAAACAACAAATGAATAAAAAATAAGCCAGTATCTTAATATGCACTCATTATAGACTCACAATTGTTCAGATGGCAAAAAAAACAAAGAACAAAAGCAAGCAAGCAAGCAAACAAACAAAAAACTAAAAAAAAAAACAAAACAAAACTGGAAGCCTTGCTATAAAGGCTGATCTTTGTATCAGATCTCAAAAGCCCAGGAAAATGAGTTTTCGATAAACAAAAACAAAAACAAAAACCTGATACGGGGGGACTGTGAATAAAAAGCAAAACACAGTAGAAATGATCAAGTTTAAAAAATAAAGTATTTCAATGTAAAAACAAATGTATTTGGAAAAGATCCATACAGAACTTGCATAAATTTGAAATATAAAATAATCGAAATTAAAACATCTTGGAAACTGTAAGGAAAGAAAATTTAAAGATAAATCTTGAAATTTACATCTCACTTTCCAATATTTCTAGGTTAAAAACTTATCTAAGGATAAATTTGACACATTGCCATAAAAGTATCATGCTAATAGAAACTTTAAAACATTGTAGAGAAAAATTAGAGAACAGAAATATACTATATTCATGGAGGATCAGATTCAATACTGTAAAATATGTCATCCCTTTTTAGAGTGAGGCCTTGACTCTACCCACTGAGCTCTGCAGTTATGGGCGGGCTCGGCAGCCTGCCCTGTACCTGTGGAGGTGCAGGGAATTCGAACTTGGGTCTTTGTGCTTGTGTCACAGTACCTGTACACTGAGTCATCTCTGTAGCCCTGTAAACAATTCTTGATAAAGACACCTCTGTAGTCCAGTGGTGGAAAGAGTATCCAATAAATCATACTGGAAATAGAAAAAAACTTGATTATTCCTCACATCATACATATGCAGTAGTTTAAGACAGCTTAAGGACTTAGATATAAATTATCAGCATCCAGAATAACATGTAGAAGAATGACTCTGTGACCGTGTCTTGGACAGTTGAACTATTCTGTAGGAAACTACAATGTGGGATACATGGGCTTGTACCTTTGTTAAAGCCCAAGGAATGTGCAAGGGTTGTAACCATTATTTCTTCCTTGGAAAGATATAAACAATGTATACTCTTCCTCATGAGGTCCCAATGATAAGACAGAGTGCATCCTGGGAAACGACTTTAGGCTTCCTTACAGAGCATAAATGAGGGATTATTTACAGGGCGTGGGGGTGGGGCTCCCAAAGTCACCACACTATAAAGTCTTCCCTCAGAAGGAGTGATAGAGTCTCATAGCCATACACACAGAAGTCCCTTCAGTTAATCTGCGCAGTCTATACACTTCTATACCAGAGACCATGTCCAATCCGGCAGAACTGAATACAAAGCTGGGAGGAGTGGCTGGAACCCAATGACCTCCTCCAACTCCTCTGAAGAATAGGCCAATAGGCCAGCAGCTATAGTCTCTTACAAGCAGGCACAGCTGATCTGATGCACACAGTGGCTGTTTTGCTTGGAGGACCATGTTCTCTAACATAAACCAAATGTAAACTGATGTGAGTGCTTCCGTTCAGGCTCGCTGTTAGCAACAGTGTACCCCACTCAGTGTGGGGCATGGAGAGTGAGGCAGGTTGTGTGTGGGCTGGGGCTGGAGATACATGGGAAGGAATTCCATGGAATTGCAAGTCAGCTTGGCTACAAACAAAAATATGCTGCAAAAAGGAAAGTCAAGGGCTGGGGTGTGGCTGGGGTGGTAGAGCGCTTGCTTAGCTTGCACAGAGTCCTGAATTTGATCCCCAGAGCTGTACAAACCCTGAGTGGCGACAGAGGTCTGTAAACCTAGCCCTTGGAAATTAGGAGCAGAAGGATGTAAAGTTCATTTTTGGCTACATAGTAAATTTGAGTCCAGTTTATTTATTCATCTATTGAGACTCTGTTTCAATAGATGAATAAATAAATAGTCCATTAAAAATAAGAAACATAAAAACCAACCAATGAACAAATAAAACCATCTAGAAGAAAAAAAGTCAGGTTACCTACAAAGGAGAAACTATTTGACTGTTGTCTGATTTCACATCAGCATCAGGGAAGGCAGAACCACTCCAGGATTCCAGTTGCTTAATAAAAACAATCACCCTAGCATTCTATTTTCAGTGAAAACACAATCTAACAATGACAATGAAAGAAAAACATTTGTACTAAACCAGAGCCAAGAAGGTATGTTAGTTACCTTTCTATTGCTGTGATAAACATCATGGCCAAGCACTTTATAGAAGGAAGGGTTCATTTTGGACTTATGGTTCCAGAGAATTAGAGTTCATGATGGCAGCAGCTCAAAGTCATGGCTAGAGGAGCAGCTGAGAGCTCACATCCCCAGCCAAGAGGAAGGCAGAGAGCACACTGGGGATAGCAGGAGGCTTTTCAAGTCAAGCCACCCCCCAAGGCCACACCTCCTCCAACAAGGCCACACCTTCTCCAACAAAGCCACACCTCCTCCAACAAAGGCATGCCTCCTCCAGGGCCACGCCCCCTCCAATAAGGCCACACCTTCCCAGACAGTTTCACCATCTGGGAACCAAGTACTTAAAGGCCTAAGACTATTGGGTGACATCTAATTCAAAGCACCACAAATGGTTCCCTCCAAGGAGGGCCTATATATATATATATATTAGGCAGAATGGAGGTGATGCAATACGGATATTCAGAGACTAAAAATAAAATGAAGATCAGAAGAATTGTTTTGCAGTGTGATTTTATGGATTCTTCTGTTTTAAAAGATGGAGTCTATTTCACCGTTGAGTAGGGGGGGAAGGTCAGTGCTGGCTCAGTTTCTCCTATTTTGTTTTTCAAAATGTTGGTCTTAAAAAAGAGATTTCTGGTATTTTTAGTGACATGTTTACATGTGTTTACTGTGTATGAGTGTGACCATGTGAGTGGAGGTGGCAAGGAGGCAGGAGCTGGAGTTGCAGGTGGTTGGGTGAGGTTGGGTTCTGGGAACCAAATTAGGTTGCTGTGTGTGAATAATCCGGTACACACTCATAACCCCTGAAGCCTCTTCAGCCCCCTCTCCTGGTCTTCCCTCTGAGCTCGTGCATTTCTAACCGACGTCTTCTTTCACTAGTTGTGTAGGTCAGGGCCCCACAATGACTTATGATATCGCTACCATATGGTTGCCTAAGCAAGACCCACACACCCAACATGGATAAGAAAATGTCTATATGGCCCTACCCTTAGATCAAGATCTATGTAGCTGCTGAGAGAAAGAGAATCTGTTTTCTTCAGGGATGCGCTCCATGATAGCCTATTCAATCCTCAGGGGCCAGTCCTAAACATATGTACATATAAATGTTGATATGTGCGACAATAATAGTGAATGGAGAGGAGGTCATGAATTTCAGAAGGTGATGGGGTGAGCTGGAGGAGTTAGAGGTAAAAGAAAGAGAGGTAGAAATGGTATAAATGCAAAACATGAAATTCTCAAACAATAGTTAAAAATGAAGGGGAATAATAACATAATTCCTTTAACAAAACAAATAAATATAGACTTGCAAGGTAGTATTAATATAAATATATAATACACATGTTTCTCTCTCTCTTCTGTGTGTGTGTGTGTGTGAAGCAAACAACTTAAGGTTGGAAAAACTGTAGCATGACACAGTAATTGGCAAGATAAAAATCAGTTCAAGTTTGACCAGAAATACCTCAATTTAGAAACTGAATAAAACCCAGGCTGTCATGTGGATTCAATCTGATGCCCCTGAGTCTCTGCATTTTCAAATGTGTGGGCCTGGAGTTAATGTTTGTAAAATTTCCTTCAGGCCTCAAATGAGTTAAACCACATCCTTCTGATGTGTTTCAAGTCCCAACTTGTTTATACTTACGCCTCTGGCCAACTGACTAAATTAGATTGCTAGAAACGCTCACATCTGAAGAAAACACCTAGACTTACCAGCTGATTGTGAAGAATATTCCAAAAGCTACAGATGAAGAGATGCATAGGATCCGCTGTGGGAGAGGGACACAGAGCATCCAAGCCTCGGAGAGAGCATCACCTTCAAGGATCCTCCATGTGTTCGGCTACCCAGAAGTTTCCCATCCCAGCCTTGCACAGGCATGGTTGAAACATGGCTAACCATATAAAACATGACTGGACAAGAGGGTACGTTCTAGAGTGCCTAGCTTGGGTAGAGCAGTTCAGCAAGTCTGTCAGCCTGATTCTGCTGCATCCCTGGAGAGTACAGAGTAGGACCCTTTCTTAAGTTCGGTATTATGTCAAACAGGATGGGTAAGTTTCTTTATGTCCAGTGTCTCCAAGATAGGAAGGGAGTGGGGGTTAATATCTATGATCAGCTTCGGGGAAGAGACATTCTAGTTGTGTTGTGTGGCTTACCTTAAGGATAAAAAGGGAGCTAAGAACCATGCATGGATTGTATATATATATTATATATAAAGTGTGTGTGTGTGTGTGTGTGTGTGTGTGTGTGTGTGTGTGTGCTAATTTTACCTCTATGCTTTGACTTTGGTCTCTGCTCAGTTTTTGTCCAAATCAGTGGGGCAGAAGTGAGTCTAATGTGCTATCTCTAAAACTAAAATATGTCAAGCAATCTTACATATTTTCTCTCATTATTTTAGAACTCTGCATTGCCATGGTAGCAAGTCCAGGCTAGCCTGCTGGAGGATGAACCCCCCCCCCAGAGGGTCTGCTTGGTCCTGACAGCATGCTCATGGCAGAGCTTAGCAGCGGAGACTAGCTCACATTGCTCTAGATGCCAGCTCTGCCTGCCCACAATCTCTGGACAATAAATGTGGCTATGATTCGTAGCCACTAAGTTGTGAGGTACATTATCATTCAGTTAGGAGCACAAAGAGTTGGCAACGTCTAACCAGCACATAAATCAATAATATTCTGCAGGTTAGAAGAGAGAAAAGGCTAGGACAGAATAAACAGAAATGTAGTGTTCTAGGGCTTAAAACAAAGGCTTTTGTTTTTCTTGTGCTATAGGAAATACACATTAGAGCTCATGTAGTCCCCACCTTTACTGGGGACCCATTTTCCTTCATTATTAAACCTAATATGAGCTATCATCGTTATGCTTACAAGAGGCTGTTGTCTCCAGAGGTTGCAACTATGTTTCCAGGAAGAAAGAAAGTGAGAGTGATGTGTTTGCTCCTTGTTTAAATGGTGTATTAGTCCCGGTTCTCTAAAGGAACAGAACTGATAGACTATATATGCATGTTTATTAGAATGTTTTGCAAGGTGTAGTTTGGGTGGTGGAACACTTGCTCCCTCACACTGGACAGGCACAGATTCCAGGAGTTTCTCAGCCCATGAAGCTGGGTCTCTCAGAAGTCCCAGCCTGCTGTTGAAAGCCTGGAGGACAGCTGGTCTCCAGTGCGCATCCAATGCCCAGAGAAACTGTTTCTAAAGTGGGTGGAGGAAGGCTACAGTAATGGAATCCTTGGACTTGCTGGTGAAAGTGAGGGCAAGCAGGTAAACAAAGCAGAGCAGAGCAGAGCAGAGCAGAGAAAAACAAAACAAAACAAAACAAAACAAAACAAAACAAAACAAAACAAACACCCTTTAGGGTGAGTCTTCCCATTGCAAATAATCTGCTCAAAAAGACACTTGCAGGAGTGGCTAGCAGCTTGGGTTTTAGTAGATTGCAAATCGAGTCAAGTTAACAGCCAAGGTTAGTCATCACAGGGGGAACAAACTTAGCTGGGAAGGAAAGAGATTCCTGTTCATGTTTTGCTGGACTGAACTTTGCTGCATGCTCACTCAAGTGTGGGGCTGAACAAATCGAGCCCCCCCCCCCTCTTCCCTCCTGGTAAATTGCTTTCCTTGAAAGAGTTAGGATTCTGTTACCAAGCCAGTCTAGAAATGGATAGAGACAGAGAACTAGAACCTTTTGCTCTCTGTTGTGGAGAAAGTATCTTCGTTAAGAGTGTCGCCCAAAGGGAAAATGACCAGTGTACTCAGGGCAAAGACCGAGAGGGTTTGCTGGGTAGAGGGCAAGGTGCTGGAGTACTTCTCTCAGACAGAGCTCCAGAGTCGACTTGCTGAACGATGATCCTCTTTCTCTTCCCCTTTAAATCAAGACACTAGAGTGAGCATCCTGTGAGCCTTCCGAGGTTCTATGGAGACTAAGAGGGGAATGAACTTTGTGATTGACTCTCTATGGGCAACCACTCATTCAGGCCTCACAACAAAACTGTGTGTGTATGTAAGATAATTCTTACTTTGCCACAAGGAGGGTGGACGGGAGGGGTTGTGTGTGTGTGTGTGTGTGTGTGTGTGTGTGTGTGTGTGTGTCTGTGGGGAAGGATGACAGGAGGTGAAATGAGTGTTGGGGCTAGGGAGTGAGTAGAAATCAGGCAGCCCAGACCCATATCTAGAGAATGCTAGGACCACTGGGGTCTGGAAGTCTCCAAGGCTGGAGGCTTCGACCTTTGGCTCAGCCTTTCAACACAGGTAGGTTCATTCATTTTACTGTATTTAAGCAAGTCAGTGTCTTCTGAAGTGGTCAGGTGCCCTGTGCAGTAGAACCTCCTGAGTTGTTGATTAGCAATGCATACTCTTGGACTGCCTCCAGAGGAGCTTAAGCCGGCATCCCAGGTCCCAGACCTGAGCAGCTGCACCTGAAAAAACTGCAGAGAGTCCCAAATTTAAATGGGTAGTTTTTGTTCCATTCTAACACAGCTTGTTTTCAGATCTGTAGCTCATGGAAATTTCCCCCTGATATCAGAAGGATATAATTTAAAAATAGTCTGTTTCTCCTTCTTGTTCCTCAGTTTCCAAGTGAACGCACTTCGTTCCATGGAAAATGTCCTGGGCTCGGGTATGTGTCACAGAAAAAAATCCTCGGGTTGATCGGTACAGGCTTCATAAGGCAAAGCATTGGGTTAGACTCCAGGTTAACATCATGCAAAGGGGAGGGGGCAAAGTAAATGGTATTAACTAAATATTTACTATGTCCCAGACACTGTTCCAGACACATTGTGTCACTAAGGCACCCTGGACTTGTGATTCAGTCCCATTTATAAGCGGGATGGGTGCTTTTAATATTTTCAACCCATTAAAGATAACCAGAGAAAAAATTCCTATGAGATTAATTATTCATGCATAGCATAAAAATCTCTTGAGATCTTATGCAAGGCACAGACTAGATCAGAAAAAGAAAAGTCGGGGTGGTGCTTCTTGGCATGTGGCTGCAACCCCAGCCCTGGGGGAGGGGAGATGGGGGACTAAGGCAGGAGAATTCCAAGTTTCAGTCTAGCCTGGTTTGCATAGTGAGATCCCATCTTTAAAAACCAAGGGCTGGAGGCCAAAATGATAGGTTAATAGTTAAGAGACTGCTGCTCTTGTAGAGAAAGTGGTCCGGTTCTTAGCATCCTTGTCAGGTGGCTCACAACACCTGTCACTCCAGTTGCAAGTGATTGGACGCCCTCCTCTGGACTCCACAAGCACTACATGCACATGGTGCACATAGGAGGGGGTGGGGGGGCAAGATCTTCTACAATGTGAGCTCCAGGCCAGCCAGGGCTATACAGAGAAACCCTGTCTCGAAAAACCAATAAACAAACAAACAAATAAATGAATAATACAAGACCTTGGGGTATAGCTTATGAGTAGAGTACTTGCCTAGGAAGTACAAGGCTTTGGGGGTGGGGGTGAGGCGGGGGCAGGCACTGGAGATTTTGGGTGTGACAGGCTCTTTATATCTCCCAGAGAGATTTCATTAGAAGCTGGTCAAATTTAGTCCCTGTAGCCTCAGTGCATTTGAGCCAGGGGAGCCAGGGGAGGCAGGATCTGCAGTCCCAGAGAGCAGGCCTGTTCAGGTTCTGGCAGGTGGAGGATTTGCTCAAGCGTGTCCTAGCTGGAGCCGAGAAGCAGACTCAGACCCCAGCTCTTAGCCCCCACGGTTTGCTTTCCTAAGCAGGACCAAACTCTTGGAAAGTGGCTGTAAAGCAATTTACCAACAGATACTAGAGGCCGGCTGATTCCTACTACCGAGCTTTATTTAATTCCGAGTTCAAATCACACGGAAAATAAAAATTTCTCCTTAAAAGGTTCTGCGGAAAAATGCTGTCGGTGCCATGCGGCCGCCTCCGTGACTGTGTTTGTGTCTGAAGAAAGGACTAGTCTGACAGGAAGAATTACAAATCTGGAGCTCATTTTGGCGTCCCAGAGGGAAGGTGGGTGGAGCGTCTCACAGTAAATTAGGAATTCAGAATGAAAGCGGAGCTGAGTTTATTTGGGTTTTTAGTGACACCTCGAAATTATTACACAGGCGTGTCGGAGATAGCTCAAAGTACCTATGACTGCTCCCGCTTCGCCCCGGGGCGGGATGCTCGGTAGGACCATCCTCCCTCCTTCGAAACCCGTGGGCCTCTCCGCTTCCACGCAGGGTCAGGAAAGGTGGGAGGGAAGGAGGGCGGCGGGGACCCTTAGTCTGGGTCTTTTTACGGTGCCGAGAGACAGAGGCCACTGGGGGGGGGGGCGAGGGGGTGTGTCTGAGCTCCACCTCGGGATTCCGAATCTGGGCTCCGACTTTGGGACTGGAATTTGGGGAGGGAACGACAAGGTCTGGGGCGGACGTGGAGTGCAGGAAGAAATCGGGCTGTCTTTGCGGGGAGGCTGGAAGCCGCGGGTCCAGGGAGGGGGAAGTTGAACCGCGGACGGATGTTGAGGGTCCGAGTGGCGAGAGTTGAGCTTTGCGGGTGCAGGACGGTGCAGGGGAAGTCAGGGTGGGGTTGGAGTAGAAGAAAAGAGCGTGCGACGGTCACAGTCTTGCCCTGAGCAACTCTCACGGGCACACCCTGCGCTCGGTGGGGACCGCGGGCTCCCTCGGGCGCGCAGACTGGACCCTGCCCCCACCCGCCCGTGGAGCGCGAGCTACCCGCGGTGGCTGGAGGAAAGGCGCCCAGCGGTGAGGGGGCGTGGCCAGAGGCCCGGCAGTGCGGGGGCGTGGTTAGAGGCAGAAGCCCACGGCCGCTCATTGGCAGCTCAGGGGCCCCTCGGGCGGGGCTCTCGGCTGGGTCCCTCTAGGGCGCTCGCGGGCGGCGGGGGAGGCGGGGTCGGCGGGAGCCGGGCAGCCAATGGGCGTGCGCCCCTCGAGCAGTTACAAAGGGCCGGAGCGAGGCCGCGGCGGCGGCGGGGAGGTGGGGCGAGGAGGGGCGAGGAGGGGCGAGGCTTGCCGAGGAGACGCTGCGGCCGGGGCCGGGCCGGGCCACAAACAGTGGCGGCGGGACCATGGAGGCGGCGGCCGCGGCTCCGCGTCGCCGGCAGCTTCTCATCGTGTTGGTGGCGGCGGCGACGCTGCTCCCGGGGGCGAAGGGTGAGTAGCGGGCGGGTGGCTCCGGGACGCGCGGGCCGGGCCGGGCCGGGCCTCTGGCTCGCTTCAGCTCTTTCTCAAACATGGCGCGGGGCCGGGGGCGCAGGTGGCGGCGCCCGGCCGGCCGGGCTCTCCTGACCCGGCAGGCGCCACGCGAGCCGGGGCGGGGAGGAGAGGCGGGGCGGGGGCGGTGTCGGGCGCGGGTGGCGGAGCACGGAGCGGAGGCCGGTCCTCCCGGGCTCCCGGGGGCAGCGGCTGGCGAGCCTGCCGAGGTCGGGGGCTGCCCTTAGGGGTGCGAGGCCGGCCGGGACCGTGGCCCCCTGATTGCACTGCCTAAGTGCGCCCGGGCCTGAAGCTGTTGGGGCGCGGGCGGGCACCGGCGTGGAGGCGCTCCGGGGCCGGGCGCGTGGAGGGCTCCCCGGAGGGTCGAAAGGGGCGCCGTGGGCAGAGACCCCGGGTGGGCCGCACCGCCGTGAGTGTCGACGCCCGCCTAGGGCGACTTTTCTTTAACCAGGGGCTTTGTGTGAGAAGCGGGCGCGAAGATGCGCGGAATGTTCTCCCTTCGTGCGTCTGGGAAGAGTTCAGAGTCCAGTAACCAGATGGTCTTCTTGCTAGTAGAAACTTGAACGTTTGCTCACTCTGCAGCTTTGGGAACGTTTGAATGGGAACGATTCTGTAGAATTGATCAAATGCTTCTTCTCTCGAGGGGACTCATTGCTTTGGGTGTATTATTTCCTTAAGCGGTAGTTTTAAAATCAAGACCTCTGTGTAGCAGGGTTTTGAAGGGAAGTGTGTGGTTTCTCAAAATATTAAAGCCGGTCCAGGAGGGAAGATTGAAAAAAACTTTGTCAGGAACCGATTAAAATAGAAGAAAGCAAAATAACTGAGGCTTGGCATTAGCAACCTACATACAGTGAAAATACATTTGTGTTTCAGAAATTGGATAACAACATTTTAAAAAGCAAAACAAGCCAAAACAAAAGTCTCTCCAGACTGGGGATGCCAACTATGATTAAACTTAATAGTTACTGTTTATTGGAGTTGATTATAATGCAGATGTAAAAGACACAGTATCAGCACCAGTATTTTTCCTGTATATTGACATGAAAACTGAGGTGCAGAAGATCAAGTTCTTAGTAAGTGCAGAAATTAGGATTTGCACTTAGGCCTTTCAGGGTTCAAAATCGGTGCACCTGCTACACCAAAGTAGCATGGCTCACTTAAAGAACAGTTGATATTTGGTAACTTATAACTTAGCCATCAGTTTCTTAGTTTACTTGAACATTCTCTTTACATAGGTCTACAGTAGAAGATACAATGGGTTTTTGACATTGACTTAGGAAGGAAATAACAGTGGACGAAGTGGGAGAATTGTTATAATTATGCATCAGCTATAAGTGACCATATCTAACAGTTATTTGGGTAAAGTAATTAATTCTTTTCTACCTGAAACAAAGCAGGACACATCCATGCATTTAGCAGAGTTGACGTGGATGCTGAGAAGGTTGGTCCATGTCCTGGAGGACTTTATAGCCTACTTAGGCAATGGTGTAATACAAAACTAGCCTAGATGTTTTTATTACTCAAAACCTAGACTAGTACTTCATAAACTTTCCCCATTTGCCACCCTCTAATCTCAAAAGATTGTATGTGGCCTTCAGTCACATACAAAATGTAGAAGACAGGTATATAAATCAAATGTACTGATAATAGATCATAAATAAAATTATTTTAAAACAGTTCATTGGTATATACAGTTTTACCATTTGCTAAAGATTAAAAAGCACATTTCCATAGTAATGAGATGGGTGAGTTTATTTTTACTTAAAGAATTAAATCATGGGGCTGGAGAGATGGCTCAGCGGGTAAGAGCACTGACTGCTCTTCCAAAGGTGCAGAGTTCAAATCCCAGCAACCACATGGTGGCTCACAGCCATCCTTAATGAGATCTTACTCCCTTAATGAGATGAGTGTCTGAAGACAGCTACAGTGTACTTACATATAATAAATAAAAATTAAAAAAAAAAAAGAATTAAATCATCCAGTGCCAGCGACTCCACTTAATTACATATGTTTAGGACCACTTCAGAAATTGTTGGCAATTCTCTCTTAATCACAAGGTGAAATTCATGTAATAATTTTTAAAATGAAATTTAAGTCAGTAACTTAAACAGCAGTTTTTACAATCAGACATTTTAACACAACACAGTCGGTCAGGGGTGTACCACTTTGATATATATGAGGAGTCAAAGTCTTTTCTGTAGTTTCTGTATGTTTCTGTAAGAATAGAAGACTTTGTATATTCAATAAAAGCATTAAAACTCATAAAATAATAGTCTGGACTGTGTTAGCACTGCATAGCACGACAGCATGTGTGTTTAGAACCAAGACTGTAGTAAAGTTGCATCTTGCAACATAAGCATGCATTACCAGAAACACCTCAGGTTCATTACTCATTTGATTTTGAATTAATTTTGGGGTGTTATACATTCATAAGTCCTTTACTGTTGCCAGATTGTTGTATGACCCAGCACCTCTGTGTGGAAATAGGAATCAGTTTAAGCTATGGCCTGCTGGGCACTGTGGCTCATGCCTTTAATCTCAGCACTCAGCAGATTCTGATCTCATAGTGAGTTCTAGGACATCATAATATAGAAGTCTTATCTCAACCCCACCCCCCCCAAAAGAAGAAGCTAGACCTAGATAAGTTCACCTTGTCTCATTACGTTAGGTTGTTTCAGTGTAGCCTTTTATACATTCTGAAGAAGTGCACCTCTTTTCTTTATAATTTAGCTTCTCTTAAAACTTAAAATTGCTCTTTGCTCTTTCTTCTTCCTTCTTCCTTCTTCTTCCTCCTCTTCCTCCTCCTCCTCCTC
>NC_034595.1:1954114-1986683 GCF_900095145.1 Mus pahari
CTGTCCTGGAACTCCCTCTGTAGACCGGGCTGTCCTCGAACTCAAATCCGCCTGCCTCTGCCTCCCAAGTGCTAGGATCAACACTGCCCAGCTCTTGAAATTGCTCTTTACTGTCTATTATTTATATTTCTCTGCTGGCTTATGTTTTCTCCAATATAGATTTCTGTAGGGAAGTTGATTCCTTATCCCTGGACAAATATACACTATTACTTGTTTATATTTGCATCACTTGTTAGAATGCTGTTTGCTGCCTGTAGTTTCAGGGCTTTCCTGGAAAAATTGCCTAGCATCCTCTTTCTCCCCTCTCTTACTGAGCAGCTTAGTACTTAGTATGCCAGTTATCCCCTAAATCTACGTGGTGGTTTTTGTTGTGCTCTGTCACGGAGGATTTTGTATGAACAGATGCCAAACTATCCTGGATTTCCAATGAGGTTTGAAGGTTTCCCATATGAGGCTAGGAATGAGGATTGTTCCATTAGAAAGATGTCTCGGGACTGCAGACTCCTGAGTTGCAGTGATAGCTGCTTTCCCGCTAGTTCCTGACTCTTCAGTCTTTGCTGCAGACTTCATTTTATCTCTTTTGTAGGAATTTGAGGACAGAGCTTCTCAGACCTGATATTCTAGATAGCCTTCACTTGACTCTCTTTGAATTCCATCTCTTGGAAGTATATAGTATTAAAAAGTTTGTGTTATCCATTGCTACTATCCTGCATTGTTAACTAACTGTATTTGAGTATGTATTGAGTATTCAGGGGCAAATTATGCCTTTATGTCCTCAGAACCTACTACCGTGTCTTATAGTCTGTACTACATAAATGTGTGTTGATTAAATGAATTCTGTGTGAGCAGTTCTATTTATGTACAGATTATGCTATATTGATTTAGAATTATATATAAGTGTATACATGTATATATGTGTATATATATATATATATATATATATATATATATATATAATTTGAGAAAGTTGCATGATGTGGCAAACAAAACAGCTATTTATTTTATGATACCTGCTTTGTATAATTCATGAGATTTAGAAGTTAGATGAGAAGAGTATGTGTATTTAACTTTGAAGTTGCTGGTCTTTTAGCAATGAATAGGACTTGTGTATGACCACCGCCCACTAGGCTGGTTAATGTTTTGATTGTTTAGATACATTTTCTGATTGCCTAATGCCCTTGTAGTACCTGTTAAGTGTTTTTAATAATCACCTTTTGTGGAGAGGCATATCAGTGTTTGATAGGGAAGTGGTAGTACAGGCTGAGGTTGCTGGAGAGCGCTTCCTGGACTCATTCTGACTAAATGATTTTGAAAGGTCTCTAGAACTTAAATAGGCAGAGGGGATGATTCCATGATTTTTAAAGTTCTTGTCTTTAAGTTCCCAATAAGCTCATAGCAAGCCCAGTGATTCTTTACTTTAGTCTATACCATGTGTTTGGATTATTAACTTGTATTATCTTTCACCCAGTTCTAAAATCTCTTTAATATGTGCCTAGAAATGAGACAGAATGGTAATGTAAGTGGGTGAAGTCAAGGAGAATAACATAAATGTGATGCTGGCTTCTTCAGTGGTGAAGATCATAGGTGTGTCATCATTTCAGTTTACCATAGAGAATCCTGAGAGTAATTGAATTTCTCAGAGCTCCACCGCACCAAACTGAGAAAGGAACTTAAATTTCCTAATTTCAGATCATCTACTGTACTTTAAAAGTAAAGGCCTTGAAGATGAAGGAGGAACTGAATTAGTGGTGATTTCCTTAAGTGAAATTGGTCTTGATGAGCAGAATTTAAGAAAAGTGAGTTTTCAGGGAGGAGGGAGGGTGATTAGATATAAATCTCCCAAGGAGAAGTCACTTTTTAAGAATTTGTTCATTGAAAGACTTGGTATATAGTACTTACTGATTGAGAGACGCTGGCTGACGGTAGTTTTGGATTGTCTTTGTTAAATAAGGTGTAGTTGGATGCAGGTACAGTGAACATGTTTCAAACTGCAGCAAATTGTGAGCCCTTTGCCGCTCTTTTCTTGTTGTGGCTTACATAATGCAATGGTTTCTGAACAGATGGACTGTGGTTTAATATCATGTGACTGGGACACATTCTTACTTCCTGCTTCTGAAATTAAGGGCAGATGATGCTTGCATGTTTCTCAGGGATGTTTTTGCTTTTCCTCATAAAACTGGCTCTATGAAATGTTTGGAGTATTCTCAAATGTATAGTAAGCTTGACCTGACTTAAGTGAAGTATTTAGGGCAACATTGAAGGCCCCCTACCTGTTTTTTTGTTTGTTTGTTTTTTGTTTTTTGTTTTTTGTTTTTTTTGAGAAAGGGTCATATGTAGCCAAGCTAATGTAGAACTTAGCTAAGAATGACCTTGAACTTTTGATCATACTGCTTCTACTTCTACCTGAGTGCTGAGATTACAAGCTTGTACTGCACAGATTGATTGATTTTACTTAATTTTTGGGCAGTATTTAGAATTGAACCCAGAGTTGGTTTTTTTGTTTGTTTGTTTGTTTTTTAACATGCTGAGCAAGTGCTTGGCCAGCTGAACCACATTCTTAGCACTGAATGCATCTCTGAACTTTTTCATAATGCTTTGCTGAAGTAGGTCCATTTTTTAACTGTGTAGTTGGCCTTCAGTTCAGACACTATAGGTTGCTCTAGTGACTACTTTATTGTAAATTTGTAATTGGTTGACTTATCAACTTTTTGTTTTTCCTTAGATCCATTTTTTAAATACCAATTAAGCTGATTATATGAGCCCAATTTTATTGCTCTGATATGGTCTTTTATAAAGCTGCTCCCCCATTTGGCAGCCTGAAAGCAAGACATGTAAAATAAATTTCTAGCCTAAGTACAAATAACTTGGACTATACAGATCGGCTGCATTAACATTCACTAGAAGAGTACATTATGAGAGTGTGCCAGGCACTTACTTCCCTTGTCTCATTTAACCTAGCAGCCAACCGCGAATGCTAGCTCCATAGGAGCACACAAAAGGGACAGATTCTTGTTTTCACACTGATTAATTCCAAAAAAGACTGTAGTGCTACCATCAAACCCAGGACCTGAATTTGCTGGGCAAGCCTTCTATCCTGAGCCTACAGAATGACTCCATTTGTTCCAGCTCTAGACAACCAGTGCTCAGAAGATAACTGGATTTTGATGACATGGATCCTTTTCAGTGCTTGTTATCATTGACCAAAGAAAGATACTAAGGTTTTGTGTTTGACCTTCCAGTAACAGAGGCTTTTATAACAGTAAGACTCTACTTTGGTTAAAACAGCTATAAATTAACAGTAGTCCAACTACTGAGACTCAAATGTTACCATTAACCCCTTAGCTGACAGGAATTTGCTTAGATTGGTACCTAGTTTATAAGGATGTGCAAATGAGGAGCTTCTGGTTTCTATTTGACAGTCAAGGAAAGTCATATTATTAATGAATGACAAAACTTGCATTTGAAGAGCCTATATATTTTGCTACTTTTATATATTCAGTGGGTATATTGTTAGAGTTACTTGAGCAATAAATCCTTCCTTCCATGAAAATATGAATAAAAATTTTACTTTTTATTTTCTACTTTAAAAGATATTTATTTGTATCAGTGTGAGTGTAAATTGTGTGCTTGTGTATAGAAGTGTGTGTGTGTGTGTGTGTGTGTGTGCGTGCGGAGACCAGAAGGGTGCATCAGATGACCTTCTCTATCATTCTCTTCCTATTCCTTTGAGACAGAATCTTTCCCTGAACCTGGGGCTCATATTTTCTCAGCTAGGCTCAAAGCCAGTAAGCTCCAGCAATCCCCATTTCCCTGTTTTTCTTCTTTGTACCAAGCTATCCTAACTACTGAGTCATCTCTTCATACTCCACCCCACCACCACCACCACGTTTTTAAAATAGTTTTGAGACTTGGACTTGCTATAGAGCCTGTGCTGGCCACCATGTAGTCCCAGGCTTTCCTGGGGCTTGAGGCCTTCTTTCTGCCTTAGTTACTTGTGTGCTAGGATTACAGGCATGTACCACCATGTCTTGCTGCTTCAGCTTGTCTTAATTGCAGTTTGGTTCTGCAACTGCAATTGACTCAGTGTGCAATCTTTCCTTAAAGTTGTATTTTTAGGTAATTTGAGAATCACTTATGAGCTCAATGATAGTTGATCACTTTATTTATATTAATTTGTATAGTCCATAGCAAACTCCTGCTTTAAAAAATAAGTACAGAAGTAAAAACAACTGAAATTTCAGATTAGAGAAAAGACAAACAAAAAAAAATAGATCTTGCCAGATATCATTAAAATGGGTGCTTTATGCATCCCTGAACATTAAAAAATACTGATTTTCATTTGTTTTAAGTGTGTGTGTGTGTGTGTGTGTATGTGTGTGTGTGCAGGTATATGCCTCTGTATATTCACTTGCAGATGTCAGATGTCTTCCTCTGTTGCTTTCTACCTTTTTTAAACATTCTCTTTCATAGAGCCTAGAGTTTGCTATTTCTGCTAGACTGGCTGGTGTGAAAATTCAGGAAGGACCCCACCTGTCTCTGCATCTCTGTGTGGGTGATAGGAGTCTTAACTCACCTTGTCACGCTTGCACAGCAAGCACTTTACCCAGTAGAGTCCTCTGCCATCCCCTGAAAATGCTCTAACTGCTGTGTTTAGAAGTGTATCGGTGCTAATAAAAGTCTTTTTACACTTTGCAGCTTGAAGAAGAACTTTTCTTAGCAAATATTTGGTAGTCACATTAAGGTGGGAAGTACAGGAAGCCTCGATGACTGATTTTCATTTAGAAATTACAGTGCTGGGATACTCCAGTCTCAGATACAGCAGCCCCAGCAGTAGTTAGAGCTTGAAGTCTACCCTGCCCAGCAGTGGGGTATAGAGAGAGGACTGAGAGAGAAGTGGTCCTGGATAGGGGAAGATGGCATTTCTGGAAAGGACCATGGTAAAGTTTTAAGAATTTTAAGTGAAGTAAAAGTTTGTCATATTTGGGATGGGTGGATAAAAACAATTGTGAAAATCTAACTGGCAGTTTTACTGTGGGAAAATAATTTTTAATTTTTTTTTATTTTCTTAATTTTATTTATTTATTTGGTTTTTTTTTTTTCGAGACAGGGTTTCTCTGTATAGCCCTGGCTGTCCTGGAACTCACTCTGTAGACCAGGCTGGCCTCGAACTCAGAAATCTGCCTGCCTCTGCCTCCTGAGTGCTGGGATTAAAGGCGTGCGCCACCACGCCCGGCTTGGGGAAAAGAATGTTTAACTATCACAGAGGCAGTGGAGCAGGACAGCTGTCTAGGGAGACTTTGGAATTGGTTTGATGATACTGGAAATGGAGTGGGAGAGGGGCTCTGTGACATTTCAGCCTAATTAGAGTTATTCTTTCTCTGGTTCCTGAATGGCCTCCTCCTACACCTCTCAGAAATCACTCTGATGGTCCCTTTTCTCACTGAAGCTTGTTCTGACCTGTTTTACAAATTGTTATATTCTTCTACTTTTTCTTTCTGTAATACTTCCTTCCCACATATTTTATTGACTTATGTAAATACTATATATATATTTCATTTCTTTCTCTTTTCTACTAGGAGGTAAACTTGAGATTGGTATATTTTTGTTAGTTGGTGCATAAAAAGTGCATGGTAAATAATTAAGTGGCAGACCATCTTAGTAGTAAAAAGACTGAGGCCTACGCCCCTGAAAATGTCTTCTATAAGGAATCTGGAAAGAGAGATTGAAGAGAGATGGATTCTGACTTGAGCAGGCTGAATTAGGCAAAGGTAGCCAAGAGCAGTTCGTTGTTCAGTGGGGAATGAAGACAATGCAGGATTTTCCTTTTCTCTTGCCCTCTTTTCCTTGGCTCCCGGTAGTCTGAAAAGCCTCCATAAGAGGTGTCGTACTCCTGAATGTTCCTCACTCCTGTGTTGGAGGGTCTTACTTTGCATATTTCCCACCTGACTAACAAAAGATATGTGCGTTCAGAATGTGATCTTTGGTTATAATGAACTAAATAAAAATGTTCAGTTGATGTAAGAATTTGCTTTGGTTCCTGGCTAAGATAGAAGACAGGAAGCTCCCTGTTTGGAGTTTAGGTTTCCACTTCTGGTCACAGGTCGCTGAGATTACAGAAATCTTTCTTGGAGTTCCCTGATGCCTATCCTGTTATATGTTTTTGTTGTTTGTTTGTTTGTTTGTTTTCCTGCTGCTCTTCTGCTTCATAAGTCAAACACTGGTGCTTATCTCTGGAGTGTTTCATTTTTCTATTTGAATTTCTCTAACTGAAGTTTGTTTTCTTTCCAATTCTGAACGCAGTTTCCCAGAAAATTCGTAGTATTTTTGTTTCTAAGAGTAAACAAAACCTGGTATACTTATTTGTAATTATCTTTTAATGGGTGTGTTTCATTGGGGAACATTTTTCAAAGGTTAAATGCTGACTCCCGTTGCCATTGTGAAGATAGTAACACAGCTGTGTATGTAACTAATCTCACATGAGCCTGCCCTAGTAGGTATTCAATAAATGGAAATTATTACATATTTTAGTAAGTGAAGAAACAGAATTGTTTGATACACTGAAGCAAATTTCAGCATAAAATACAAAAGAACTTTCTTAATAGTAGCTGTCACAATATACCTGTCACTGCAAAGAATGCAAGCAGAATCTGCAGGCAGGGCTGAAAAGCTACAGAAGAAATTTCTTGCATTATATGGAAGGTTGGAGTTGATTATGTCTATACTGTTTCTCCTGGAAAATTCTGTATATTTAGGTATTCTTGCTTATTGTTTTTAGCTAATACATACCAGCTAAACCCCACTAGGATTCATAGTTTGAAGATGAGCATTATCTTCATGAGGCTGGAAATATGGCTCAGCAGCTAAGAGTGCTTGCTACATTTTCAGAGTACCAAGAGTTTGGTTCCTAGCACCCACATCAGGTGGCTTACTACCACCTGTAACTAGGTTTAGGGGATCTTATTTCCTCTTCTGGCCTCTGAAGGCACCTGTATACACACACACACACACACACACACACACACACACACACACTCAGATAAAAAAATTTTTATACAAAGATAAGATCTTTTTTGAGTACTGTCTTCTTGTAACTTCCTTATTGTATGAGAATGGTTGTCTTGTACTCTGGCTAGTCTTCAAAAGGGGATTAAATGGCTGGAAAGGATAAGGGAGACAGAGGACTGTTACCTGTACTGTAGCTGAGGAAGGCTTTGCATTTGAGCATGTAGTTAGTGCTTAATTTTCTAGCAGCAAAAGCAGATGAAGATGAAGCTCTCCTGCCTATTAAGAATTCACTAACAACCCGCCCCCCCTCCATCCCACTCCACCCCAAGCTTACAGTAGTCAGAGATTTTCCAAGGGATAAAGTTATTGCTGGACTTGGCTTTTCTGATTTCTTGTTCTGAGGCTCAATCTTCAGCACTTTCCTAGGATTCAGTTTAGAACCCACTGACAACCATCTTTCCCTATTTAAGACTCTGATCCAAGTGTGGACATTTGAATGCCTAATACCAGTGGAACAGCTGATGTTAAAGCTGGGACATTTGAATTAAGCTTTGCTAGAGGCTAGAGGATAATGGTTAGAGAACAACGTGAAACTATTTGGGCTGGCTTATAAAGACGTTTTCCTGATGTTCTTAAATTGGCCAGTATCCATCTGGCAGACATCATCAAAGAATGGTCACCAAAGATGAACAGAACCAGACATGTTTTTCTTCTAACAAGTCCAGCTAGGCCAGATGCTGAAAGCGTCTTTGCTTCGGATTTCCTGTTTGAAAAGTGACTTCTGGGTAATGGGTATTAAAAATGATTATTTTAGGAGAGATAACATGTAGCCAGAGTATGTTCTTCTGTTTTACCGGTTTTACAGTAACCGTGAGATATGCACATTAGCTTGAGGAGTATTCTCTATTTGATGTATCCTAAAATCTTCCTGCTTCTTAGTAGAATCCATCTTTATGTAAGTACTCTGGGAAATGTGATTTTTACTCTTTGAAACTTACGAGGATATTGTTCCCTTTTAAATTTTATGTATTGTATGTTTATCATCTATCCTCTATTGACTGGTTGGTTGTAGCTGTTGGCTACTTTAAGTCCTTGTCAGGGTTTGCTTGGTCTCACCAACAGGACAGACCTAAAGCTTACCTTATTTTTTGATTACTTGCTTCAGGATAACTGTTCTATCTAGATTTCTTAGGTGTGGACCTCACTGGTTACATAATGGTGTATTTATAGTTCTAGGACACCTTGTACAGGCATCCTGTTACATTTCTACAATATAAGATCCTTAAATATGTATTGAAATTCAAATAGATCCTGTGACAAAAGCAAAAATGAAAAGCCTTTCTACTTGAAGCTAAGACTAATATATATATTTGAGAGCACTGAGCATGGAGAATATAGCCGGGCCTACTCAGAATATAGAGACAAAAGAATACCAACTGTGGCTTTTCATTTGTGTGTGTGTGTGTGTGTGTGTGTGTGTGTGTATTTTTTGCTTGATTTATTCATTTCCAAATTGAACTGTAATGTGCTCTAATTGAGTCTTTTTGTTTAGCACATGGCTGTTGATTTGAATATTCTCCAGTTGAGCAACTGACATTTTAATTTTGTTATTCAGTATGCAACAGATTTAAATAAAACATCAAGATTGGCTATTGTAGATTTCCTTCAACAGTAATTATATGTAATTATTTTTACCAAAATAAACAAATTAAAATAGTTTTGGTTATTTTATGTAATTTTATATTTGGAAAAAAATTACAAACCAGGGGCCAATTTGCTTATGTTCCTCAATGAGGAAAGATACTCTGATTACAAGCTTCACAGAGGTTCACAAAACAGGTCCTGGTACTGACAAATGACTAGAGACAAAGCATGGTGTGTGATGGATTTCTTTTTGCTGTATTGTGAATTAAACTTAGGGCCTCACTCACGATAGGCAGGTGCTCTACCACTGAGTTTCATCTATCCTTAGCTAAGATACATCTACTCTTACCCCTTTTAAAAAACTGTTTTGTTTGGTGTTGTTGTTGTTGTTGTTATTGTTTTTTAACTTTGGTAAAAAACAGGGTCTTATTCAGTTGCTCAGTCTGGCTTTGAACTGGTGATCCTACCATTTCAACCTTTCAAGTAGCTGGAACCTATAAGCCACCAGGCCTGGCTTATGGATTGCTTTCTTATAAAGAAATACTTTTTTCCTACTTCTATTATTTTGCTTTCTTTGCTCTATTTTGTGGTCTTCTTTCTTGTCTTTACCATTTATTGTGCTCTCACACACAGTGATCACCATTGTGTCTTCCATGGTATCTTTTTATTAAGCAAAAAAGGTCAATTAAATGGCTTAGTTAGATCTGATCTCACTTCACTTTTTTTTTTTTTTTTGAGACAGGGTCTTACTCTCTAGCCCCAGTCAGTCTGGAACTCGTTATATAGATCACGCTGAACCTTGATCTCACAGAGATCCATCTGGTTAAACTTCTTGAGTGCTGGGATAGAATCAAATCCATAAATGCCTTTATTTTATGATGGGAAATGGAAAGAAGGAATGAGGTTGGTGGGGAAGGAGAGGACAAGCAGAAATAGCAGAATTTGGGGTGCATTGCAAATAGTGTGCCCTGAGGATAAAGTCTACCTAAGCAGCTGGATACTTCCCTCTAATTTAGCTTGGAGTCCCTGGAACTGGGAAAACAAGTCTCACGGAACAGATGGATGTAATCACCTATGATCTATATATCCTAAAGCATAGCTAGAGCTTAGTAATTGTTGACTTGTATATAACTGTCACAATTCTGTAAGAAGAAACTTCTGTGCTGTATCTTTACTTCTCCAAGTGATACCAAGGCCTTCATTTCTCTGACCCTAGCAGGTCATTATGTTTCTCCCAGTATTGCAGGCTTTCTTCGATAACCACTTGTTAGCAGCAGTTGGAAGCCTGTCATATTCTTATTGCCAAGTTTCTTGACATCTAGGTTTCTGGGTCTGAAAACTTACTCTCATCTAGGAGTAAGCCTAAACTATGTGTAAGGGGCAAGTGTGTTCCCCAACGGAGTTCAGTTACCATGAGGTGATTGCTCCCTTATCCTGTAAGCCAGCCCCAATTAAATGTTGTCCTTTTAAGAGTTGCCTTGGTCATGGTGTCTGTTCACAGGAGTAAAACCCTAAGATACATGGCTTAGTTTATTATGTTCTTGTAGGAGGAGCTGTAGCTGCTTGCTTTTACACTTTGTTTGCTGAGGGAGATGAACATTTCAGCTAGAGAAGGCAACAACATACAGGCTTGTGTAACTACTATGTGTTGTCATTTACTGAATTTTCAAGCTTTCTAATCATTCCTAGCTACCATCTGGTTTTGCTAGGTTCAATAACATTTCACTTCGCAAATAAATGGGAGCTAAGTAAAGCTAAAATACAGAGAGAATCAATCAAGGGTAGAATGAATTTGCTTCAGTAGAGCAGGGACTATGCAGAGTTGACTATTGGAAGTGTTACTTTTTTATAATAAAAGTCTTGGAGAATTAACACTATAAATTGTACATATGTACCTTTAAAAATATAATTACAGGGCAAATTTAAGCTGTGAATACCTAAGAAATCTGAAGGGTTTTTGAAATTTTTTCTTAGATTTTATTAATGCACCAAGAAGACTTCAAATCTACCTGCTTCCCCCACCCCAAGAAATCCTTATAGTACCACCAAAATAATATAATAAATAAAAGGCAAGTCTGATAACAAGAAAAGGTAGCTAAAATAAGATTAATGCCAGACAAAGTAACGGTCAAGCTGCACAGCCTTAGGTAAGAGGTGTTTTATGTTAAGAGATACCATTCCCTGTGATGCACTATTAATCTTTATATAGCTAGTAAGATATGTATATATGACTAAAACTGTTAAAATATAAGACACATAAAACAATTGAAGGTTAAGAAAAGCAGGATTCAAATTAGAGAAAAAAGAGTTAATGAATTCCAATTTTGCAATCATAAATAGCATTCTTTCAGAATAGTACTGGATTTTCCAGGAAGTTTACCATTCAGAGGTCTTTAAAGAACACTCTGATTAGAAATTAATGATAACCAAAAATAAATAATAAAAGCCAAATAAATATGTTTACTCGGAAATTTTATATTTTTCTCAATAATCCTTTGTTTAAGGGAAATTTAGTTACATAAATCTAGAAATGATTGTGTACCCTCCATATCAAAACTGGTAGTTCTGATAAAGTAATGTCTAAAGGAGAATTAGAAGACAAGAAGTTTGAAGATCAAGCTGGAAATAGAACATTTTGCTAATGTAAAGAAAACAGAAGTACAGGAAAAAGATTTGATCAATAAACTACTAAATTGTTTTTATTAAACATTAAAATAGATACTTGGTAAACTTTTAAAAAGAGATTAAGTGAATAGAAAATAAGGAGAATGGGATAGATAGGTAGATATAAAAATTAATTTATTTTTATTTTATGTGCATTGGTGTTTTGCCTGTATGTATGCCTGTATGTGAGGATGTCAGATCTTAGAGTTACAGATGGTTCTGAACTGCCATGTGAGTGCTGGGAATTGAACCCCGGGTCCTCTGGAAGAGTAGTCAGTGTTCTTAACCACTGAGCCATCTTCCCACCCCTATATATTTTAACTTTAGTTCTAAGGTTGGTGCATTTTATTTATTTACTTTAAACTTTTTATTGATTCTTTGCAAGTACATGAACTCCAGTCCCGCTCATCTCTCTGTTTCCACCACCTGCTCTTCACTCTTGCAATTAACCACCCCACATAAAACACACACACACACACACACACACACACACACACACACACACACACTCACTCACTCACTACCACCACCACCACCACCAAAAAACAAAGCATAGAGACCACCTCACTGTGGAAGCTGTAGTGTGTCACCATGTGTCCTACAGTCTACCCCTCTGTCCATACAGCTCCACTTGCAAATGCCCATTGTAATGAAACTATCTGGTTTGATAGTTTCTGTAATACCATCAATATTGGATCCTCATTGGGACTCCTCCTGGTTATCTTACTGTTCTGTGTCATGGATATCCTGCAGCTTTGGATCAGTAGGACTGGCCCTTTCTCTTATCCCAATCATGTGCAGGTGATAAAGATTTTAGGGTGGCCCATTTCAGAGCCCTGATCTGGGCCTGGGCAATAGCTAAGAAGATTGGCCCAATGACTTTCCCTTATCATTCTACCAGGACAAGTTCTCCAGCACTGTTCCAGGTAGGCCACCCAATGCTGCCAGCAGCAAGAAGCAGGGTCAGTTCTCTTGCTCTCATGCCCTTGGGACCAACTCACTCCCACTTGAGCTTCCAGAGCCAGCTCCACTGTGCTGCCCAGTCAAGCTGCGGGGCCCATTCTCCCAAGGGCTACAGCCTGTGAACCGGACTCTCACCCTCTGGGACAACTCACCTGTTCCCTCTCCACCGAGGCCAGCTCTACTGTGATGCCCAGACAAGGTGCAGGACCCACTCTCCTAAGTGCTGTGGCCAGTGAGAGGCAAGGCCAGCTCTCCTGACTTTACAGGTGGTGAGAGGAGGGGAGGGCATGATCTCTGCCCCATGCAACCTTAGGACAGAAGGATAAGTGACAGGGCCAACTCTACTGAGCTCTCACCCTCAGGGGCTGGCTTTCCTGTGCCCCCTCTACCAGGGCCAACCCTACTGTGCTACCTAGACGAGGTATAGGGAAGTTGGTGCATTCTAAATCAGTGTGATTTTTCTTTCTGTATCCAGATTGCCCCCACCCCTATCCCTTGTTTTTAGAAGTTTCTTGTTTTATCTTTCTCATTGAGATGTATGGTGAGCTCCTGTATGTAATGCTAGAAAATGAACCCTGAGCTTCTTTTATGCTAGGCTTTACCCACTGAGGTTTATCTTTAACCCTTCTAAGTCTTATTATGCAATTTGCTAATAGCTTTTTTTTTAATGCATGTGGTTTTATCTGTTATTTTGTTTGTGTATATTGTCTAAACTGTCCGTTTGTTCTTGTGTCATCTCTCCCAAGTGGTTTTCCTTTCTTTAGCTTTCTTCATATTTAGTGTGGGCATCTTTTTTCAGAGAACTTTTTCTTTTCTCTGCTCTTTGAGCACTTTGCATGGCATTCACCAGTAGTGTGTTTTGTTCTTCATGTGGTAAAGTAGAAGGCAAGAGTCTCACCCTCCACATCCTCTGAACATTGTTTTTTCCCTGTGTGGGTTACACGTGCTCTTGTTTCTAGAGAAAAAACTACTAACCACATGACACTATTAGCTCATTTTTTTTTTTCAGCAATGGGTCCCATAGGTCTTTAGCTGTTTGCTAGCCCAGGTGTTATTTCCTGTACCCTAAATCAAAGACAGCTCTGGGAGGTGGTTACTACTTCCATCTTTTACCTCACTTATTTATTATATTCCCATACAGCCAAGGCACAGTGTTCCCTACAGCTTTTTTCCAGAGAGAAAATATGGAGCCCATCATCTTATGCATCAGTGTTCAGTCAGAACACTGTAGGTTTTCTCATTCTTTTTGTTCTTTTTTTTCTTCTAAAATAAATATTAATTTGTTGATGTAACACTTAGGACTTTCCTGTATTGTCATCTGTAAAATAACGGACTAGAATCAGTGTAAACATTTCACGGCTAACAAGTTCTGGTATGATCTGTTAGTCCGGAGTGTTTTATATAAAGGTACTCCCAGAACTTATTGTGAATTTGGGTTGTAAGTGAAGCTATATTTCCTATAGATACCCTCTTTGCTTCCACAGTAAAGTTCTTTTGCCAGCTTGGTTCAGATGTTACTAAAAGATTCCACAAATGGCAAGCTAATAACACTTGTGAATACCCATTGCTTTTGTACCTCCAGTTTATATTGTGCTCTGTGTTAGTATTGCCTCTTAGAGCTTTCAGAAGATTATTTGTGTAGCTTCTAAAATGGATAACAACATGAAGTAGATGCTCTAAAGAATATTTTTGAATGGTTTTGTAATTTGGATTATAAAGTTCTTTGAATACTGCTGATATTTAATGTCCAACTCTACATTTAATTCAGATCTTCTGTAATTAGTACTATTACAGAACATAAGTCGAAAAATTTAGGCTCAAAATAAATTAGTGACTTTTTTAGATTTACTTTGTGCATGTCTGGTAGAGTTAGGATTCAGTGTAAGTCTTTTGTTTCTGATTTCTGTATGCTCAACAATTATGTTCTTATAATGCCAACTAATCCAATTGAAATCTGCCAAATAAAAGTGTTTAGGAGAAAATAAGAAATTTAGATATTGTTTCATCACTCACCATCAGAAACAGAGGTTTCCTGTTTCTTCTTAGGCTCTACTGTAATGCTGGGTACAGCAGCCTGCTTTATGCACACCCAGACTTGGAAGTGTAGAACAAAACTACTAAGAACTTGGCAGAACTGTGATTATACCATGTGGAGCTTTACTTCCTGTTCTCTTTCTGCAGTTAATAACATGATTATTTTAACATGATCGTTTCCTGTCCTTAAACACGCTGGTAAAATCAGTCTTCTGTATCTGACTGTGTCATACTTGAGGTTTTCATTGCCATTGTCATTGTCTCATTGTCATTCACGCAGGTTTCTCAGTCATAAATATGGATGGACAAATATGTGTGTACATTTTTGTTCTCATCTCCTTAGACGAAATTCTATAGGGTGACGTGAATGGATTAAAAGGTAACTGTTAAAGGCTGTGTGTGTGTGCACACATTTTACTTTGCAGAGTGAACAAAAGTTTGAGATTGGAATGAGGTAACTACTTTCTAAGGAGAATATGCTGATGTAGAGTTATGAAGGAGGTAGAGAGAAAAGGATGGAACATAGAGAATCATCTTAATTTGTTTTCAGTATCATTGGGTAGGTATAATACACTCATCCTTTTGGAAGTTCATACATCTTTCAAATGTATATGTGGTAAAGTTTCCTTCTATTCATCTATTAGTCACTCAGTCCTTTCTTTGGAAGCTGATGTTACTTATTTTTATTTCTTCCTTTAAATTTATTTTGTGTGTGTGTGTGTGTGTGTGTATGAGAGAGAGAGAGAGAGAGAGAGAGAGAGAGAGAGAGAGAGGAGAGACAGACAGACAGACAGACAGACAGACAGACACACACACACACACACACACACACCACTGGTAGAAAGTTGTCTGTTGAGTGAGGGATTTATCTCCATGGCCAGAGTAACTTTCTGTTCCTACTTTAAATTTTTTGATACTGTAAGAGTTTATAGTCAAGTGACTAATATGTTGTCACTTATGTTAGGTAATTTCATGGAGCCTTGAGGAAAATAAGTCTTATGGAAAAACAAATGATTGAGAATTCTGTAATGAGATGTAACTTAAAATTATAAATAATGCTTAAGTTATTTGAAAGTGGTAGAGGTAAATGAGATTTTTCTGGGTAAGCTAGATTTTTATTACCTACATTTGGAGGTAAAATATTTTGTAGATCAGAGATTTTTATTTCACATTTATATGACTGCTTTTTTTTTTTTTTTTTTTAAACCAAGCTCCCTTTGCCATTCTTGCTGCAGGGTGACCTTTAGGGGGTTGATTTAAAGAAGATTTAGGGCCTAAAAGAACAGCCCAAAGGGGGCTAGAGAGATGACTCAGCAGTAAAGAGCACCAGCTGCTCTTCCAGAGGTCATAAGTTCAATTCCCAGCACCCACATGGTGGCTCATAACCATACAGATGGTTGGATTAGATGCCCTCTTTTGGTGTGTCAGCAACAGCATGCTCGTATACATAAATAAATAAACCTAAAAAAAAAAAAGTTGGGTATGATGCTTTAATTCAGTACTTGGAAGCCAGAAGCAGGCAAATTTCTGTCACTTCAGGGCCAGCCAGGGCTACAGGGCCAGCCAGAGCTACATGACCCTGTCTCAAACAAACAACAAACTCAAGGCAATAACCTGGTCAGCCCTGTAGTTTCTTTCTCTTTTCTTTTCTTTTGTTTTCATGGTTTTAGAGCTTTATTGTAGAAAGGCAGGGAGAAAGGAGAGAAGGTAGAAAGAGAGAGGGAGAGGCCAGCCATGGCCACGTGGAGAGAGGGGGAAGAGAAAGAGGGCTAGAGAGTAAGGTGAGGGCTAAAGAGCCAGCCCCGTAGTTTCATCTGTACAAATAGCAATATATTGAAAGGAGGAAGAGAATTTTCCTGAGATGCTGTATTCAGAGGTCGAAGAAAGGGGAGAGAGAACAGAGAGGAAAGGTCTGCTGAGAGAGGGGAAAGGATGTTGGGAATGGTGTGGGCAAAGTAGATGGCGCAGAAGAACTGGAGTAGAGGAATAGGTGGAAAGAAGTGCCTCAAAGGATTTTTCAGGTATGGATAGGATTTATCACCCTCACACTGTACAGTAAGGAAAGATACCCAAGGGAACTGCTCACGTTTTATTTGAGTCACTTCATTTGACACGCTAGGAGTTTGGTATATGATAATCTTTCACATCACTCCGACTTTGGAATATTTGAAAACCTCACTGGAAGTAATTATATTCCTGATATCAGTGTGAGTGGAGTTTTTTGTTTTGTTTTGTTTTTTTTAACACAGTACTTTTTTTAGTGTGGAATCGAAGTGAAATCTATGTACAGACATTTTAATAGCCATCAAAATTACAACACTTAGTTGCAGGGAAGCAATCAGTGCAAATAATTAATGTGATGATTTAATGGACAATACCGTCTGTGATCATCCCTGTAAGCAGGAGTGCAGTGCTCTATGGGTAGAAAGAAAAGTTTATTTGGGAAATTAGAACCTTCTATGGCTATTTCCTTTGGGGGTTGCTTGAACAGCCTGAAACTAAGAGGAGTAGTAGTGAGGTTTGCAGGCCAGAAGAGCTAGGAGCTATCCTGGGCAGATAAGGAAATAATGGTTCTTCCTGACAAACAGAGAGATCTGCTTCACAGGTTTCTGAGGAATTCTGATAGGCTTTTGTTTATATCTTAGCAATTCTTCTGTTTCAGTCTGAGTGTAGACTGAGGTATCATTTAAGACATTATCAGTGCCATTTTTCGGGAACCATTTAGTTGGAATATCCATCTTATCTTACCTTTTCTGTCCAAGAGGTTGGACTATGATGGCGTGTGCCTTGTTCCCTCCTCTTCCATTGTTATTTTCATAACTTTTATTGTGAGGTATATCTAGATTTCAGAATGTTGAAAGTTCAAGGAAATACACCTCTCAGAATTAAACCTTTGCATAATCCCAGAGATTATGGGATAGAAATCAGGTTGGACAGTATATTAGGAAGGTACTAAACATTGAGTCTGGCTTTTTATCTTTGCAATCAATTAAAAAAAAAAATCAGGCTAAGGATCTAAATGTGATGCTGTCCAGTTGAGCCACAGTTGAGATTTGTGTGTGTGTGTGTGTGTGTGTGTGTGTGTGTACGTGTGTACATGCCAGAGGTCATTATTGGGTATCCTCTTCAATTGTTTTTCACCTTTTTTTGAGATAGGGTCTCTCATTGAACTTGAAGTGCACCAGTTTAGCAACACTGACTGGCCTGCAAGTCCCAGAGATTTTCATGTTCTTCCTCTTCCTCTTCAAGTGTTAGGATTGTAAGCATGTGCCACCATACCAGGCTTTTACATGAGTACTAGAAATCGGAAGTCATTTGTGTTCATGATTATCCAGAGGGGATTCGTATCCATCTGTGTAACCTAAGTAGAATAATTGCTGTTAATCATTATGGGTCTCTTAACTTGATTTCTTCATAAATGACAGAACTGTATTACAGTCTTTGAGTTTTATAAAGTTGTACCAATTTAGGATTCTTCAGTGTACATTTAAGCATATCATTTGGAAAATACATTTTGTTGTATTGATAAATGGAGTTGCTCTTAACATTTTTTATTCACATATATCTGTATGTTCATATAATTAGTTTAATATGTGTTAACCTACAGTGTCTGACTTGATATTTTGAGATGAGCTAGGTTGGAAATGGAATTATGTTGATTTTTGTTATTAAACCATTGTGGTTAGTCTTGAATCATTATTGGATTTGGTTATCTTAGAGTATTTGTGATTCAACAACTAAAAGATGAAACCCTGTCACTGAGGAAAACCCATCAGTGTACCTTTCACATCGTTACTGATACAGGACGTTGTATATATTCTCCAAGTTCTGACTTGCATATCCTGTAAAGCTTTTCCTATTTTTTCTATTTCATGGTATACCTCAAGGTCTCAATAGAACAGTCCAACCTAGAGGAGTAGACAGCAAGAAATAATAAATATCAAAGCAGCAAGAAATAATAAATATCAAAGCAGAAATTAATGAAATGGAGATTAAATGAGCACTGTATAGAGTTAGTTGAAGAACTGGGGTTTTTGTTTGTTTGTTTGTTTTTAATTATTTATTTACATTCCAGCCATTGACCACCACCCTTCTTGAAGAGCTGGTTTTTGATAAAAATAAAATTGACAAACTTGTAGCCAAACTAAATAAAAGAAATAGTGATCCAAATGAATAAAATTAGAGATGTAAAAGGGAGTATTACCTAGTGAAATCCAGAGGCTTACTAGGGGATACTTTTGAAAAATATATGCTCTAAAAATCTAGAAGAAATGGATATATGTTCATTGACATAGGGCCTGCAAATATAAAAGGATATAAACAACTTGAGACCCATAATAAGCAATAAGATCAAAGTAGCAATAAAGTCTCAACAAAGAAGCCCAAGACTAGAAAGTCACTATCAAATTCTAGCAAACCTCTAAAGAAGAGCTAATACCAGTGCTTCTCAAACTTTTCCATAAGATAGAAATGGAAAGAACCTCAACACACCCATTCTACAAAGCCAATATCACTCTGATACACTGGCAAGGATATAACTAATAAAAGAAAGTTATAGATTGATTTCTCTGATGAATATATGAAAAAAAAAACTTGGATAAATTCGTATAGACCCAAAGTAAGAATACATTAAGATCATATACCATGAATAAGTTGACTTTTCCCCAGGAATGCAATATTGGTTTAACCTATGGAAATCAGTAAATATAATAAATAGATATAAGGACAGAAATCACATTATCTTCTCAATAGGTATAGAAAATACCTTCGGTAGAATTCAGTATCCCTTCATAATAGCCTTGAAGAATCTGTAAATAATAGCATACCAGAATATAACAAAGGCTATATAATAAAGACGATTGGCATATCCTCTAAAATCAGGAGCAGACAAGAGTGTCCACTGTCTCTGCACTTTCAATATAGTGCTTGAAGTCTTAGCTAGAGCAATAATACAAAAGAAAAGGGAAATAAGTAGGAAAATATGTTGAACTAACTTATTTTCATATCATATGATCTTTTATTTTAAAATACCCTGCAGATTCCTCTAAGTAACATAGACCTAATAAACACTTAACCAAGCAACAGGATGCAAAATTAACATACATAAACAGGACAGTATCTTTTCTACATATCCATAACAAACATGCTGAGAAAGAAATCCAGGAAGAAGTTCCATTCGTAACAGCTTTAACAAGCAAAAACCACATAAGAATAAACCTAACAAGTGAGATAAGAGATCCAGAATAAAGAACAGGAGAAAGACATCTCACACTAACTGATTAACAGAATTAATATTGTGAAAATAACAATTTTTACCAAAAGTGATGTACAAATTCCGAACAAGCTCCATCAAGTGGTAGTCTTCAGATGGCATTTTTTTTCTACAGCTAAAAAAAAAAAAATTCTTAAGTTTTTCATATAGAAGCACAGAAGACTCCCAAATAGCAAAAGCAGTCCTTAGCAGAAAGAGTAGTGCTGGAGGTTTCAGTGTCTGATGTAAAATACTATGTAGCCACAATAGCAAGCTGTATAGTGCTGACAGGATAATGGGATACAACCCTGGAGTAGAATAAGAAGACACAGATGTAAATATAGGACGTAACATGTGTAAACAAAGGTTTACAAATAAGAAAAGCTTTAATGTTGGGGGTGGTGGCACACGCCTTTGATCCCAGCACTTGGGAGGCAGAGGCAGGTGGATTTCTGAGTTCGAGGCCAGCCTGGTCTACAGAGTGAGTTCCAGGACAGCTAGGACTACACAGAGAAACCCTGTCTCAAAACAACAACAACAACAAAAACAACAACAAAAACAAACCAAAAAAAAAACATTCTTAAAAAATTAACAAATGACACCTATAAAATCAGTTCAGACAACAGTAGAGATTGTAACTCCTGAAACTCTTAAGAGGAAAACCAGTAAAACACTTCAAGGTACAAATTATATTAGGTACATTTCTCTTGCTGTAGTAAAATATCCTGACAGAAACAAGGGAGAAAGGGTTTAATTTGGCCCCCAGCTTGAGGGTGTAGTTTATCATGTCAGGAAAGTCATGGCACCTCAGGAGCTTGAGGCAGTTGGCCAAGTTGTACTACAGTCAGGAAATTAAGAGTGATGAATGCCTGTTTTCAGTTGCAGTTTGGGACCCCACGTGCCATTCACAATCACATACACATAGTCTGGAACTTTCTGTGATAGATTCCAGTAGCACAGGAAGTAATATAAGAATTAATAAGTGGGAATACATGAAATTAAAAGCTTCTGTAGCCTTTGTTAGGCTACAATCAGCAGAACAAAGAGAGCCTACAAAATGGGGGTGGGGGTGGGTGGCAACTATGTATCAAACAGTATCAGAAGTCTGATACTTAAAATACACAAAGAGCTTCAAGTTAGACCAAAAAAAAAAAAAATCACCTAGTTAATAGGCAGGCTACTGAACGAACAGATAGTTGTCAAAAGAAAATATATAAGAGGCCAATAAATACTTAAGACAGTACTCAACATTTTTAGCTATATAATATAGGAATTGAGACTATAACTCACCCCAATCAGAACCAAATGACAACAAATGGTGGCAAGAATGTGAAGAAATGGGAACCCTTATCATTCACTGCTTCTCAAATGTAGACTAGTATAGCCACTATGGGAGTCAGTGTATACGTTCCTCAAACACACACACACCCAAACCCTGAAAATAGAACTACTCCTGGGTAAATGTACACAGGACTTTGTATCTTAGCACAGATGTCCTGGTATATCCTTCAGAGAAAGTCACTACTAGTTTAGTAAACAATGAGGATTAATTTCTTCAGTCAAATGTGGGAAAGGCAATATTTTAGGGGGAGGTGGAGATGGGTGTACCTCTGCTGAGGGTGGAGAGACTACTTCCTCAGGTGAGATAAATCCTTGAGAATCTGAGAGTTAAGTTCAACTTGAATAGGGTCCTCCCACACATTCTCATCCCATTTTCTACCAATTAATGCCCTTTAACTGTTGACATCCTCTGAGTCTGTGACTTGAATTTTCACTGTAATTTAACCAACCTTTCAGTTTGATTTTCTGCAACTTGAGCTCTGTGGCTGCTAAAGAGAAGATTCTCTTCCAGAGCACACTTAGAAACCTTTAGATTGTTCATGCACATCTGTAGCCCATCAGTCCATGACTGTCTTTCACTGTATTCTGATATGGTAGAAGTTCGTTAATTTTATCATGGAGCATTTTTTGCCTTTGTCAATTTAATTAAGAGATCCTAGGAACAATCATCCAACATCATAATTTTCCTTATTTTTCCAGTTTGTCAAAAGTTTTATATGGAATCACCAAATCTGTTACCTCTTCCAACTGACGAATCAGGATACTCAAGTTTAAGTTTGTAAACTGTTCATACCGTGGGTTTTCGGTACTCTCTGAACTCCTAGGAGAGCTTCAGTGACCGTGTTAGTCACTGAAGTTAAGTATCTGAGCCTATTTCAGATACTTAAAATACTCATCCTTATAGTACCCCACTCTTGGTACCAGTTTTTGTCTTAGGTATGGTGAATGTTGCTGTGATAAGGCAGGACAGGAACTCAAAATAGGTCAGGAAGCTAGAGTCAGGAGCTGATGCAGGGGCCATGAGGAGTGCTGCTTACTGGCTTACTCCACATGGCTTGCTCAGCCTGCTTGCTTATAGAAGCTAGAACCACCAGCCTAAGGGTGACCCACCCAAAATGGGCTAAGTCTTTCCACATCAATCGCTGGTCTTATGGAGGCATTCTTTTAAGTTGAGGTTTTCTCTTCTCTGATGACTCTAGCTGGGTCAGCATAAAAGATGACACAAAGCTAGCCAGGATAACAGAGATACTTGTTTAGGCATAATGTTACTGTGTAGTGTATAAAATTATTCTTGTATTATTCAAATGCTGGTTTCTCTGCCACCATATCTTGTCACAATCTGGACATGGCATTATAATGCTTATTCTAAGTATCTCCTATTTCAAGTTTGTATAAACATTGCTCTCCATTTATTCTCTGACTTGTCAATAGAATAAGCCAGTGCCTGCACAGAAGAGATAATAGGGCTGGCTTCTTCCAGCCAGGGGAAGGAGTGAGGTAGGGGTAAGAAGAGTGGGGAAGAAGGGACTTGGTACTATGTAGAAGTTTGGAGAGACACCAGGGAAAAACACCTAGAGCCCAGAACCAAACCAATACTAAAATGCAAATATCTCAGGGATTTTGGCTGGGAAGTAACCAGATTAGCTTAGATGATTAGAACAGATCAATGACTGCTAGGTTATTGTGCTGTAAAGCTAATTAAATAAATCTTACAATGTCTCATTCATTTGGGAGCTAGTCAGGGATTAAAAAAAAACTGCCACTTTAAAAAATGCATTTACATACTTGAACATTCATGTTTATAGTTTCACTGTTCATAACAGCCAGAGAATGTAACCCACTTAGATGCCCATCAGCAGATAAATGCACATTAACATAGTTCATGTATACAGTGGAATTTTGTTCAGCAGTATCAATTTAGGAAAATGGATAGAACTGTAAATCATGTTAAATGAAGTAAACCAGACAGAGAATGACAGATGCTGTTTTCTCTCATGTGAGACCTGGATTTAACTGTGTGTATGATAGATCTAGAACAGGGACTGGCAGGATGTGAAGGATCTTACTTTAGAATGTACTGGAATTCATAATACATAAAAAGAGACTATTTGTAAAGGGAAAGGTGATGAGGAGAGGACATGGGTGAATTGCAATATAGTGTAATGATACATATGTGAAATGCAATAATAACATCCATTACTCTGTATACTAACTTAAAATGTTTTAAAATGGAAACAAGACCTAGTTTAATTAAAAATATTTTAGTTGCATTTTATTTGAGATGTAGTACTTATGTGTGTCAGTCAGAGGACAACTTAAAAGAGTCATTTTTTCCATCTACCATGTGGGTTCTGGTGATCAAACTCAGGTCCCCAGGCTTGGTGAGAAGTGGCGAAAAGCTACTGAGCATTTTGCCAGCCCCACTGGGGTGTATATAAGTACATGTGTATCAATGTGTGTGAGTAGAGTTCAAAAGACAATTTTGGGAGTTGCCAGCTCAAAGCCCTATTTTAATAAAAGAGGAGAGAGGTGGAGCCTGGAGAGATGGCTCAGTGGTTAAGAACACATGCTATTCTGTCAGAGGACTAAGTTCTGTTTCTAGTACCCATATCAGGTATGGCCTCCCCAGGCATATGTACATGGCTGTCTTAGTCAGGGTTTCTATTCCTGCACAAACATCATGACCAAGAAGCAAGTTGGGGAGGAAAGGGTTTATTTGGCTTACATTTCCATACTGCTGTTGATCACCAAAGGATGCAGGACTGGAACTCCAGCAGGTCAGAAAGCAGGAGCTGATGCAGAAGCCATGGAGGGATGTTCTTTACTGGNTTGCTTCCCCTGGCTTGCTCAGCCTGCTTTCTTATAGAATTCAAGACTACCAGCCCAGAGGTGGTCCCACCCACCAGGGGCCTCTCCCCCTTGATCACTAATTGAGAAAATGCCCCACAGCTAGATCTCATGGAGGCATTTCCCCAACTGAAGCTCCTTTCTCTGTGATAACTCCAGCTGTGTCAAGTTGACACAAAGCTATCCAGTACAATGGCATACACACAGAGGCACTGAAACATACACATAAAAGAAAAACATTAAAATTAAAAAGGGAAATGAGATAACCCAGATCTATTTAATTAAAGTCAGTTATAATTTTAGGGGGAGATAAAGTGCTGAGTTCTGAAACCAAGGTCTTACACATGCCAGGCATTACCACTGACTACATCCTTAACCCTTGATTTTTATTTATTTATTTATTTAAAGAAGCGATCTTACTATGTATGTAACTCAGGCTATTTGGAATTTTGGATTTTCTTGCCTCTGCCTTCTAAGCACTAGAATTAAACGTGTGCACTACCACACTTACCATACAGACTTCAACTTGTAAGAAATGAGAATTAAGATATATGTTCATGAGAATCTGTTTATGTTTTAATTTACATAAACGATTTTACTGTCATATGTCTCAGTCAGGGTTTCTATTACTGAGACGAAACACCATGGCCAAAACGGAAGTTTGGCTTACATTTCCAGATCACAATCCATCATTGGAGGAAGTTAGAACAGGAACTCAAGCAGGGCTGGAACCTGGAGGCAGGAGCTGATGCAAGAGCTCTTGGAGGAGTGCTGCTTACTGGCTTACTTCCCTTGGTTTGTTCTTACAGAACTGAGGACTACCAGTCCAGGGATGGTACCACTCAAATGGACTGGGCCCTCCCCCGTTGATCACTAATTGAGAAAAAGCTGGATCTCATGTAGGCATTTCCTCAACTGAGGCTTCTTTCTCTGTGATGACTCTAGCTTGTGTCAAGTGGACACACAAAACCAGTCTGTGCATCATATAATAGCAATCCTATATTCAGTCATCTGATTTAGACTAGAAAAATGGAATTTTAAAATTCCCTCACGACTTAAACCCTTGCCTGGATAAGCACTGTGTTGTATGATGTTTATATCGCCTAGTGACCTTTCTTGTTGAAAGACTAGTAAGAGAAGCCCTTCAGCATTGGCGTTTTTCAAAATTTCATCATATGTAGACCTCTTTGAAATGAAAAGTGCAAAACAAATTTTTCACACTGTTCCTTAAATCGTAAACATGAAACTAGAAAACGTAAAACTTAATGTTTTGGGTTTATTTACAACTATAAATTAAATCTTTAAATTAGAATTAAAGACAACTACAAATAACAGAATGCAAATTAATACAATTATTTGGTGCGACAATTGATGTTTCTGTTTTATTGTAGAAATAAGATGACCTTAGGTCTGATTCTATTTTTATATCTGCTTCACTGTTGTTACTGCAGTGATAATAAATGCTGCAAGTGGCTGCTCTGATCAGTAATGTTCAAGATAGTATTAATGACCTCAGGGCTTGTTGGGAAGTTTAGGATAGTGAGATCTCATACCTAACCAAAGCTAGGAAGCAGTTCTCAAATATCAGTTTTAAAAGATACTTTGTTTACTGGAAGATGTGGCTCGCATTATACTATAATTGAAGTCTTGACTAACTGGTTTTCTAAACCAATTATTGGAAGTTAGAACAAAAAGTGTTGAATATCACAGCCATATATACTACTAGTGAATGTTTGCAAAGTGTTCTACAAAGAAAGGATTTGTGTAAAGCTTGCATAGACTAGGGGCACTGGCTATTTCAACTCTACCAGGTTTACATTGTGCTGTGTTCCTTGACTTAAGTGTTACTTGTATGCTTTTATTGTATACATATTGTGAAGCTGTCTGTATGTAAAGTGTGCCACATGGACACTTGACCTGAATGAGCTTTTCACATAACTATAGAAACAGCAGTGAAAGTTTTGTAATGCTTGCAGAGATAGATGGTGGTTACTCAGGATCCAGAGTGTTTATCATTGTAGATAGATTATCTTTGGAATGAAAATGTGTATGTAACTCGTAGACTGCGTTTCTCTCCTTGATGTTTGTGACCTCTTGTTTGGGCAACTATTTAGCAAATGTATTTTTCTGATACTATCTAGAGGTCCAGAATAAAACAAGACAGCTGAACACAGCCCTTCCTAAAGTAGGGAGAGACACTAACAACAAACTATATAAACAGATTTGCATGCACCTTCAAGGTATGCAGAAGTATGTGGGAACAAATGAAACAGACCCCAGTATCTGAAGGGGAGAAGTAAGATCACTTGTGGAAAGGGTCTTTGAATAGGGTCCTTTGAAGGATAATCTTGAAGGAGGAAGAGACAGGAAGTGGAGTTTGACTAGGCAGAGAGAACAACTAAATCTTTTTGCTAAAATCAACATCACACTTATCTCTTTTTAACAGTGTTTGGTCTTTTTACTTTTCTTGAGTTCCCTTCATACTTGGATAGAGTTAAGTCAAATGACTGAACTCCAGGAAGAAAGAAAATATTCTTTCAATGTACTATTATTATTTATGTGTGAGGAAGAGAACATAGTGGCGGTCAGAAGACAACTTTTTGGAGTTGATTCTTTCCTTCCATCTTTTATATAAAGTTTTTGAGATTGAGGTCAAGTCAGCAGGTTATGTGGCAAGTGCATCTCATTGGCTCAGAAGATGTTTTATAATGGTCATAATAAAACTTTGTTAATCTCTTAATAGGCAAGTGTGCTGGTTGCAGCAGAAACCTTTTTAAGCATACTTGAAAAGAACCTGGTGTTCCTGAGTTAAGAGTTTAGCTATCAAGTCAATTCAGGGTCCCCAAACACCATTAGCTATGATGATTTGGTAGAAGGACTCACAATGAGACTGGGTTGGAAGACAGAAAAAAGTAAAAGGATGTATGAAGGGTAGGAAGTCAGAAGAAATATGATTTGATAAACCCAGAATTGCTACAGAGAGTACTTTTTTTTTTTTCCTAAAATCGTCTCAAACAAGATGTTCCAGATAACAAGCTATGCTTACGTAGAGCTTGGATGTTTCCTAAATCTAATGAAACCACCTTATGGTTTCACTTGAAGGGAATTCTTAGCCTGCTCTCATGGTTCTCTGTGGAGGTGGGGTGGTGGTAGGGTTGTGTAGGCCTATAATACCACACTACACCACAACACTGGGAGGCTGATGCAGGAGGATAGCAAATTGGAGGCCTGCCTGGGCCACTTACCAGGTCTGTGTCTCAAGGTTTTGAAAATGCAAAAAGGCTTCAGTTCAGTACTTAAGTGATACTGTGTTTGCCAAGCATAGTAAGGCCAAAAATTCAAAAAGGTAATTTCCTAAGTTAATAGAAAGATGTAATGTAGCTCATATATTTATTTGATATTTTAAACTTAAACTTTGAGATTTGCTTAAGCCTTGTAGATTACATTGTATGAACAATAAAAATACCTCAAGAAGCTCTTTATAATTTTGGAGGTATACTGTTTTTGTCCTAGATGAATTTCTGCCTGAATAAATTTTCTGCTTTTGATTCACTCTGGCTCACCTTCAGGTTCATTCCTTTATGCCTTCCCTAAGAGGAGGGAACTTCAGGCCCTTGGTGGCAGTGCTAGGCTGTGTTTCCCTTTTGCCACTAAGGAGACTCAGAGCTGTTACAGTCATAGATACAAGGCACTACGGTGCAAAGATAGAGCTTAAGTTTGACAAAGCTGAAAGGCACCTAGGCAGTAGTTTGGCAGAGAACTGGAGCTGTTTTGTAGGTAGTGTCCCAGTGGAGCAGGACCCTTCATTCTCTTAGCAGTGGCATGTACAAAGCACTGCCAGCCAGTGAAGCCCACCTGAGCCTTGGTTCATGTCCAGGGTTTTACTGAGGGTCAGCCAGTAAAAGTATGATTTAGTTAGATTTCTCATTGCTCTGGCAAAGTATCTGACAGAAACAAATTAAGGATTGCTATCTCTAGTCTTTAAGGAAGGGCTTAGTCCACTGAGGTTTAGAGGTTCCGGTTTCAAGTTGGGAAAGGCATGACAGAGCATCTTAAATGGGTCTTTCTGTCTGTCTCTGTCTCTCTGTCCATCTGTCTCTCTCTCTCAGGACAGTAACATCCACATTCAGGGCAGGTCCCCCCACCTCCACCCAAAACCTCCCTAGAAATGCCTTCAGAGGAGTGCTTTACAAATCTCTTAGGTAGTTCTTAACCTGATAAAGTTGATGATCTAGATTAGCTATCACAATCCATGGGTTTCTAGTCTGCAGAACAGCTGAGTTAAGTAAGGTCTTAACTGCCTCCATTCCAACAAACAAAAATAGATCTTTTCTGTGACTCACATTGTTAGTACAAATTATCTGGTCGCACTGGTACTCTGTGACCCAAAGCCATATACACACAGAAACATTCTTATCAGAGAGCATATCCCAGAGGCTCAGCACTCACGTCCAGTCGAGGACAGCTCTGAAGATATGCTCTTCTTGTGAACATGTTGGGTTGTTTAACTCAGGCCTGCTAAGTAAACTTCCTTGCATAAGCCATTTAGGAAGATAGCTTTCTTCTGGGCTGTTGTCTGCCCCGCTACTCTTTTTTCTATATATAATGAACCTTCCTGGTTTCATCATTGTTGGCCATTCCTCCTAACTAGTCTTTTCCCTTGCCAAGTGAGTAATTGGATTACCTAATGTGTTGTTCATTCAGCAAGAAGTTTTGAATACTGCCCTTGGGCATACAACCAACTATATGTGGTACATTTCCAGGATGAATATGGGTCTCTGAATTCAAAGAAGTTGTATTTTCTTAGGGGAGGAAATAATAAAATCAGCATTTCTGGTAAACTGTGTGTACTTTGAGAAAGCACTTAACCCCATTAGAGGATACGGGTGTGTTTGACAAAAGATGTTGGTGACAGCAGACAGCTCCATAAAGGGGTCATTCCTAGAGTTGAGTCACAAGATCTAATAGATACAATGGGCATATGTCTTAGTCAGGGTTTCTATTCCTGCACAAACATCATGACCAAGAAGCAGTTGGGGAGGAAAGGGTTTATTTGGCTTATACTTCCACATTGCTGTTCATCACTGAAGAAGTCAGGACTGGAACTCAAGCAGGTCAGGGAGCAGGAGCTGATGCAGAGGCCATGGAGGGAGGGATGTTCTTTACTGGCTTGCTTCCCCTGGCTTGTTCAGCCTGCTCTCTTATAGAACCCAAGACTACCAGCCCAGAGACGGCACCACCCACAAGGGGACCTCCCCACTTGATCACTAATTGAGAAAATGCCTTACAGCTGGATCTCATGGAGGCATTTCCCCAACTGAAACTCCTTTCTCTGTGATAACTCCAGCTGTGTCGAGTTGACACAAAACTAGCCAGTACAGCATAAAACTAGGTTCCATGTGGCTAGAATTTATAAATTGTTGCTGGAATAATCTTCCCTATACCAGCTGGAAGATACATGTCATAGGGGTTGCACAGGATGAATAAAAAACCTGTGACTCAATATGAATCTGTTCCTGTTACTTCATTACCACAAATCTACTGAAATGGTGTTTCTAGCCTCTAATGGGTTTGTGGCACTCTTTTCACATTTTGCTCTGAAATCACTTGTGAGGGATGGGGTATGTGTGTGGATGTGATTGTGTAATTTAATACTAGGAACAAATGTAACTGTACTGCATTTCAAATGGAAGGGCAAATGATTGCCTTATCTAGATGAAATTTTGTGGACTTTTTTCTAGGCTAGGTCAAAATTTCACTAAATTACCTTGGCCTCTATGTATGTGTAATTCTTGGACATTCTAAGGGTAATAAAGTTTGTTATTTGAACAGTGCATACATTGTTATAGTAAAAAAATATAGTAGTAGTGTAAATGTTGAACTTTTAAGCTTAATCTTGGCACTATCTTTTCCTAATAAAATCTTATTCTCTTTCTCTAGCATTACAGTGTTTCTGCCACCTCTGTACAAAGGATAATTTTACCTGTGAGACAGATGGTCTCTGCTTTGTCTCAGTCACTGAGACCACAGACAAAGTTATACACAATAGTATGTGTATAGCTGAAATTGACCTAATTCCTCGAGATAGGCCATTTGTTTGTGCACCATCTTCAAAAACAGGGGCAGTAACTACAACATATTGCTGCAATCAAGACCACTGCAATAAAATAGAGCTCCCAACAACAGGTAAGTTGTTGCATTAGCACCTTTCCCTTTCTTCTTCCAAGATGCCAAAAGAAAGCTTCTAGATTGCCTACAAATCTCGAACTGTAAGTGTTTACAGAGGTCACCAGGCCTGGCTTGTTGAGGGTAGAGGCAGAGAGTTACCTGTCCACAGTTGTAGACTTATGAGTAGCCAGGAGACTCTCGGTGAGATCTGCTATGTGTGCAAGGGTAACCTCTTCAAAGTAAATTCTAGAATCTCAGAGGACAACATTTAAGGGTTTTCCTTGCCTTGTCCTCAGTGAATTTCTCATTCCTTGTTTAGTGTACCTACATCTTAAGGCACTCTAATCAACAGCCTTTTAATGGGCAGAAATCGAGTGCACCAGTCTAAATGTTTTCATTTTATAATATTTACCTTGTTTATGATCTGTAAGTGTAAATTAATTGTGTATGGTGTCTTGTGGCACCATGTATTTAATACTTTTAAAAAGATCCTAGAAGGCCAAGTGTGGTGGCGCATGTCTTTAATTTCAGCACTTGGGAGGCAGAGGCATGCAAATTTCTGAGTTTGAGGCCAGCCTGGTCTACAGAGTGAGTTCCAGGACAGCCAGGGCTACACAGAGAAACCCTGTCTCAGAAAAAACAAAAACAAAACAAAAAAACAAAAAAACAAAAAAACCCACCAACAACAAAAGGATCCTAGAAAGGCTACAAAAATGGCTTAGCATTAAGAGTGCTTGTGACTCTATCAGAGAACCCAGGTTCAATTCCCAGCATCCATGTGGTGGCTCACACTGTGACTCCACTCCAGTTCATGGGATCTGATACCCACTTCTGACCTCAAGTCATGGATAAGGGGTACAAACATACATATAGGCAAAATAACCATATACATAAAATAATAGATAATAATAAATCGTCCTGGTATAGCTAGTAATTTAAAGCTTAATGAATTAAATGGAAATTTGCCACTTTCCCCAAGTCCTGAATTCTTATTTTAATAGTCAAAGGAATATAAAATGGGAGAAAAACATATATTAATGCTAGCAGATTTGATGGAAGAATGAATACTGCTCACAGGCCAAAACTGTGAATAGTTTCTGCAGTGAGAGAGAGAGAGAGAGAGAGAGAGAGAGAGAGAGAGAGAGAGAGAGAGAGAGAGAGAGTGTGTACACATGCATTCATGTGAGTGCACCTCTGTCAGAGAATACTTTGTAGGAATTGATTCTCTTCTTTGGTTCCTAAGGATCAAACTGAGGTTATCAGGCTCGGTAATAGGAATCTTGCCACACAAGTCATCTTGCTGGCCTAGTATAAGTTTTAAGTATGGTGAAAAAGCCTCAGTGCATTTAACACTGATTACCAAAAAGGGAGGAAAATGTTCAGATTATCCACTTTATTCCAGTATTGGAGCAGTAGAATATTATATATTGGTTATCATCCAGAATTCTTAAAGTAAGCCTTTTAGACAGACTTTTTTTTAAATACAAAGGTAACAGCTGTCTTCAGATAACTAATTAAGTATGCAGTGTATAAGGATTTAAAATCCTTCCTGAATTTTTAGAAATGTTTTGTTTGATAAGAAATTAATCTAAATGAAGATGTCAAGAATGAAAAAAGATTATAATATCATAATTTCCCTTCCCATTCCTCTCTCCAAACCCTTTCATACACTCTCTCCAATCCCTATTTTAAATTTGTGGCCTCCTTTTCTTCAATTGTTGACACATTTAGATGTGTGTATAAATGTGTTTTTGAAATGAATAAATATTAATTTATTTAGAGATTATAAAAAATATAAATGTAATTAAAAAGGCAATTGATGGCCGGGACACCTTGGGCGTGAACTTGGTGGACAATCCCACAGTCCCCAAAGGATTCTCCACCCTCCAGGCGCCCTAGCACATCCAGGTTCTTAGGATTACTGGTGAGTGGAACACAACATCTGTTCCTACAGAACGGGGAGTGCCTGGGACCAGCAGGAGCAGGGACACAGGAACTCTGCCCAACCAGTGGTTCGGATTCCTTCCATTTGGCACTGGTCTACCTTGGTTTTGAACTCAGCAGACAGCCCCATGGTCCCTAGAAGAGGTACCACTTCCAGGCTCTAACACACCCAGGATCCTAGGATCCTAGGATCCCAGTATCCCAGGAGTTTGTTCACACCAGGATCTCAGGGTCTCAGAGGAAGCTTAACTGCCAAGAACTCTGACACACCAAGAATCTCAGCATCACAGGATTCCAGAATCACAGGATCACAAAGAAAGCTGGACTCTGAGAAGTTCTGACTTAACTGGGATTACAGGAAGGACAGGCTCCAATCAGAGGGCAGGGAAACACTTGAGATAATCTGATGGTGGAGGCAATCATAAGAACATAAGAACAGAAGCAACATCAGAACCCAATTCTCTCACCATAGCAAGTCCTGGATACACCATCACACCAGAAAAGCAAGATATGGATCTAAAGTCACTTCTCATGATGATGATGGAGGACTATAAGGACATAACTCCCTTAAAGAAATACAGAGAATAAAGGTAAACAGGTAGAAGCCCTTAAAGAAGAAACACAAAAGTCCCTTAAAGAATTACAGGAAAACACATCCAATCAGGTAAAAGAATTGAACAAAACCATATAGGATCTAAAAATGGAAGT
>NC_034595.1:1987633-1989784 GCF_900095145.1 Mus pahari
AGTGCATCCACATTCATTAAAGAAACTTCAGTAAAGCTCAAAGCACACATTGCACCGCTCACAATAATAGTGGGAGACTTCAACACTCCACTCTCATCAATGGATAGATCCCGGGAACAGAAACTAAACAGAGGCACAGTAAAACTAACAAAAGTTATATAACAAATGGATTTAACAGATATCTATAAAACATTTTATCCTAAAACAAAAGGATATACCTTCTTCTCAGCACCTCATGGTACCTTCTCCAAAACTGACCATATAATCAGTCATACAGATACAAAAATATTGAAATAATCTCATGCAGCCTATCAGATCACCATGGACTAAGGCTGATCTTCAATGACAACATAAATAATAGAAAGGCCACATACCCGTGGAAGCTAAACAACACTCATTCAATGATAACTTGGTCAAGGAAGAAATAAAGGAAATTAAAGACTGTTTAGAGTTTAATGAAAATGAAGCCGCAACATATCCAAACTTATGGGACACAATGAAAGCAGTCCTAAGAGGAAAATTCATAGCTCTGATTACCTCCAAAAAGAATCTGGAGAGAGCATACACTAGCAGCTTGACTGACAGCACTCCTAAAATCTCTAGAACAAAAGTAAGCAAATTCACCCAAGAGTGGTAGACAGCAGGAAATAATCAAACTTAGGGCTGAAATCAACCAAATAGAAACAAAAAGAACTATGCAAAGAATCAACCAAACCAGGAGCTGGTTCTTTGAGAAAATCAACAAGATAGATAAGACTTAGCGAGACTAACTAGAGGGCACAGGGACAATATCTTAATTAACAAAATCAGAAATGAAAAAGGAGACATAACAACAGAATCTGAGGAAATTGGAAAAATCATCAGATCCTACTACAAAAGCCTATTCTCAACAAAAGTGGAAAACCTGGATGAAATGGACAATTTTCTAGACAGATATCAGGTACCAAAGTTAAATCAGGATCAGATTTAATGATCTAAACAGTCCCATATCCCCTAAAGAAATAGAAAGTTATTAATAGTTTCCCAACAACAACAACAACAACAAAAAGCCCAGGACTAGATGGGTTTAGTGCAGAGTTCTATCAGACTTTCAAAGAGGACCTAATTCCAATACTCCTCAAACTATTCCACAAAATAGAAACAGAGGTACTCTACCCAATTCATTCTATGAAGCCACAATTACTCTGATACCTAAACCACACAAAGACCCACAAAGAGAACTTCAGACCAATTTCCCTTATGAATATCGATGCAAAAATACTCAGTAAAATCCTCGCTAAGCAAATCTAAGAACACATCAAAACAATCATCCACCATGATCAAGTAGGTTTCATCCCAGGGATGCAGAGATGGTTCAGTGTACAGTAATCTATCAACGTAATCCACTATATAAGGAAACTAACTCAAAGACCAGAAACACATGATCATCTCATTAGATCCTGAGAAAGCATTTGACAGAATCCAACACCCTTCATGATAAAAGTGTTGGAAAGATTAGGAATTAAAGACCCATACCTAAACATAATAAAAACAATATACAGCAAACTAGTAGTCAACATCAAACTAAATGAAGAAACTTGAAGTAATCCCACTAAAATCAGGGACTAGACAAGGCTGCCCACTCTCTCTCTACCTATTCCATATAGTACTTGAAGTCCTAGCCAGAGCAATTAGACAACAAAAGGAGATCAAGGGGATACAAATTGGAAAGGAAGAAGTCAAAATATCACTATTTGCAGACAATATGATAGTATACAGAAGTGACCCCAAAAATTCCACCAAAGAACTCCTAAACCTGAAAAACAACTTCAGTGCAGTAGCTGGATATAAAATTAACTCAAACAAATCAGTGGCCTTTTTCTACACAAAGGATAAACAGGCTGAGAAAGAAATTAGGGAAACAACACCTTTCACAGTAGTCACAAATAATATAAAATACCTTGGTGTGACTCTTAACTAAGGAAGTGGAAGATCTATATGATAGGAACTCTAAGTCTCTGAAGAAAGAAATCAAAGAAGATCTCAGAAGATGGAAAGGTCTCCGATGCTCATGGATTGGCAGGATTCATATAGTCAAAATGGCTATCTTGCCGAAAGCAATCTACAGATACAATGCAATCCCCATCAAAATTCCAACTCATTTCTTCAAAG
>NC_034595.1:1991079-1997287 GCF_900095145.1 Mus pahari
CAATGGATTCATAAAATTCTTAGACAAATGGATGGGTCTGGAGGATAATCATCTTAAGTGAGGTAACCCAATCACAAAAGAACACAAATGATATGCACTCACTGATAAGTGGATATTAGCCCAGAAACTCAGAATACCCAAGATACAATTTGCAAAACACATGAAACTCAAGAAGAAGGAAGACCAAAGTGTGGATACTTCATCCCTTCTTAGAAGGGGGAACAGAATACCCATGGAAGGAGTTACAGAAACAAAGTTTGGAGCAGAGTCTGAAGGAATGACCATCTAGAAACTGCCCCACCTGGGGATCCATCCCATAAACAACCACCAAACCCAGATACTATTGCAGATGCCAACAAGAGCTTGCTGACAGGAGCCTGTTATAGCATTTCCTGAGAGGCTCTGCCAGTGCCTGACTAATACAGAAGTGGATGCTCACGGTCATCCATTGGACAGAGCACAGGGTCCCCAATGAAGGAGCTAGAGAAAGTACTCAAGGAGCTGAAGAGGTTTTCAGCCCGGTAGGAGGAACAACAATATGAATTAATCAGTACCCCTAGATCTCCCTGGGACTGAACCACCAATCAAAGAAAATACATGGTGGGACTCATGGCTCTAGCTGCATATGTAGCAGAGAATGGCCTAGTCAGTCATCAATGGGAGGAGAGGCCCTTGGTCCTGTGAAGATTCTATGCCCCAGTGTAGGGGAATGCCAGGGCCAGGAAGTGGGAGTGGGTGGGTTGGCAAGCAGGGGGAGGAGGGAGAAGATAGGGGATCTTCGGAGGGGAAAGTAGGAGAGGGGACAGCATTTGAAATGTAAATAAAATATCTAATAAAAAATACAGTTGGCAAAAATAGTCTAGAAAGAATGTGCATACACAAAGTATTTTTAAAACATCCAGTACTGGAATGCAGAGGTTGAAGAATCCCAAATTTGAGACCAGCCTGGATGAACTATGTGATAAAACCCTGTCTCACAAAAAAATTGAGGGAAAGAGTTAAAAATTTATAAATAAGCAAATAGAATAAAAAACAAAAGTAAACAAAGAAAGTCTTAGGCTTTAAAAAGTTGGTGGAAATTTATATAATAAAATATGAGCCTTTGAAGCTTTGCAAGGAAGTTGATAATTTGTAAAAAACTATTAACTATATTTTTATATATCTCTTCTGCTATAAGCCTGCAGTAAACTTGGAATAAGAAGAAAAGACCAAAGTGCTTTATAAAAAATAAGTTATTAGAAGTTGTTTCAAATAATTGTTTCCTTTTCTTTTTTACCTGGGTGAAAAGTGGGGAAGGAGGCCTAGGATGGGGTTAGCAGATGAACTCAATGGTGAACTAGAAACAGGCTGGGGATACTCAGGAAGAGGGAAAGGGCACTGACAGCTGATGGCCTGACAAGGGAGGCCAGGGAGGGAAGCCCTGTGTGACTAAGTGATAGTAGTGGACATGGGGGGGGGGTATGGGGGATTTGGGAACTGTGAGTGCCACCTACAGTGTTTTGTTTCTCCTGATGTTTGTTTCATTTGAGGACCTTTTTCAGAAAAGCAGTCAGCTGGCCTTGGTCCTGTGGAGCTGGCAGCTGTCATTGCTGGTCCAGTCTGCTTCGTCTGCATTGCACTTATGCTGATGGTCTATATCTGCCATAACCGCACTGTCATTCACCACCGTGTGCCAAACGAAGAGGATCCATCACTAGATCGCCCTTTTATTTCAGAGGGCACCACCTTAAAAGATTTAATTTATGATATGACAACATCAGGGTCTGGATCAGGTAATGTTATTGTTTACCTTTTTCCTATTTTATTTCATTAGTTTTTGGAGGCATTTGACTTAATTTGTTAAAACTTTGGAATAGTATGAGTACTGTACAGGATTGCAGCCTAATGAAAGCTGTTGAGCTTGCTGTCTGACTGGATAGTTTAGTATAGATAAATTGGAACTTGATTTTACCATTGAAACAAGTAAGTCACAGTTGTATAGGCTTCCACACATCCTCCCCTACATAACTTGAGCCTGGGAGGTAGAAAGTTGGACACCAGTCTTAAAAAGATAGAGCTGCAGTTAAGAGATGGAGCTACCATTCTGCAGCTCTGACACTGTTCTGGAATTTGGAATCTGATTAGCCTCTTTAACATGGTACAAATTTGTTGTTTTAATAAAAGTGTGTGTGTGTGTGTGTGTGTGTGTGTGTGTGTGTGTGTGTGTGTGTGTGTGTATTTGCACACACATGCCTGCCAACCACAGTATCCATGTGGAAGTCAGAGGATAACTTGAAGGAGTCAGTTCTCTCTGTCCTCTGTATGGATCCTGGGAAACAAACTCATGTTAGCAGGTTTGGTGGCAGGTGAGTCCAGTTTATTGTTTAAAATTAAACTATTACATCTTTAGTAACTTTTTACATTTAAAAGAAAATTTCAAACAGAGAAACAAAAATAGTAATCCTGTGAGTGAATGTGCTATGATGCTTGTTTTTCTCGGTTTTGTTTGTTGATTTTTGTGGACTCAGAAGTAGACTGGCTGATTGCCAGGATCATGCTGAAATAGATTTTAGCATAATAGTATTTTGCTTTTAGACCAAAGAGAAAATACCTTTTTTCCCCCTTGTCTGTGGTTTGGAAGAAGCCTAAGAGAAGTGTGCCCCTTTACAGTTTTAGACTGTAGGGATGGAGAAATGGCGCAGTGCTTGAGAGTACTGCTGTTCTTCCAGAGGTCCTGCGTCCAATTCAAATACCCACATGGTGGCTCTCACTGTCTGTAACTAATCTCCGGATCCAGTACCCTCTTCTGGTGTGTAGATATGCATATAGACAAAATACCTATATGTATAAAATACATAAATTATAAGAAAAACAATTTTGGAATTTGGTGTGTGACTAGCATTCAACAGGTTTAGACTCTAATACATGCTCTATGACTTGGGTCAGTCCATATTTCCTCTTTGTTTGGTTTTTTTGAGACAGGGTGTCTCTGTGTATGTTTGTTTTTAAGCTTATAACTTGCATTTTTTATTTGATATTTTCTTTATTTACATTTCAAATGTTAACCCCTTTCCCGGTTCCCTTCCCAGCTCCGAAGTCTCCTATCCCATCCTCCCTCCCCCTGCTTCTATGGGGATGTTCACCCAGTCACCCAGCCACTCCCACCTCACCACACTAACATTCCCCTACACTGGGGCATAGAGCCTTCAGAGGACCAAGAGACTCTCCTCCTATTGATGCCTGACAAGGCCATCCTCTGCTACATATGCAGCTGGAGCCATGGGTCCCTCCACGTGTATTCTTTGGTTGGTGGTTTAGTCCCTGGGAGCTCTGGGGGTTGGCGGGGGCAGGGGGATATTGGTTGGTTGATATTGTTGTTCTTCCTATAAGGTTGCAAACCCCTTCAGCTCCTTCAGTCCTTTCTCTAACTCCTCCATTGGGGACCCCATGATCAGTCCAATGGTTGTCTGAGAGCATCCACCTCTGTATTTGTCAGGCACTGGAAGGCCTCTCAGGAGACAGCTATATTAGTCTTCTGTCAGCATGTACTTCTTGGCATCTACAATAGTGGCTGGGTTTGGTGACTGTTTGTGGGATGGATCCCNAGGTAAGGCAGTCTCTGGATGGCCTTTCCTTCAGACTCTGCTACACACTTTGTCTCTGTATTTGGGTACCAGTCTCCGTGAGTATTTTATTCCTCTCTTTCTTTCTTTCTTTCTTTCTTTCTTTCTTTCTTTCTTTCTTTCTTTCTTTCTTTCTTTCTTTCTTTCTTTCTTATCATATTTGTTTTATTTATTTGTTTATTTGATATTTTCTTCACTGACATTTCAGATGCTATCCCCAAAGCCCCCTATACCCTCCCCCAACCCTACTCCCCAACCCACCCACTTTCGTGTCCTGGCCCTGGCATTCCCCTGTTCTGGGGCATATGGTATTACATAGATTATTCCTCCTTCTAAGAAGGACCGAAGCACCCACACTTTGGTCTTCCTGAAAGGATTCAAGACATTGCCATGTAGATGATAGTTGAGTTCTAACATAGGCCTGTTTATTTGCCTTTGAATTGTAACTGTATGAATTGGAGCATGGAGTTACTCTTCCTCTTTCTATGACCCATGCACTTGTAGGGCCATCAGGAGTTGTTCTGTTGCCTCAGAACTTCCTTCTCCTTTTAGACCTCTCACTGCAAAAGCTTATAGATCAGAGCTCAGTTGTGTTTGTGTCCACATTCTTCTCCTCCTCCTGTAAGTAAAGCAGTTACTTGATTCATCTTTCTAAAATCAGATTTTACAGCCATTTTACCTATTCATGGTTGTGTTTCAGCCTCCCATTGGTCATTGAGGGGTGACCTTATATTTAGAATTGTTTATCTTCTGGTGACAGCTTACCTTTTCTTCCACTGGCATTCATATGCTCATAAATGAGACTGGTACCCAAAAGATACCTTGTTTCTTTCTTTCATCTGCCTTTGCTAAATTTCTCTCCACAACCCTCTTTATTCTCTCTCCTTTTGTCCTGACCCTTAAAGGAAAAGTTCAGTTTACATCTCCAAATCTCTAGGCTGGTGTCTCTGGATTCTTTTTCAGTATTTACTTTTTTTTTCACTTTTGGGGGTAGAAAGGCAAAAGTCTTTCCAACAAGGCAAAGGTTAAGGAATAGTACTTGCCTGTGGGTCTCCATTGTGGACTGTCAGGGGTGAGACAGGGACCGTTGATGATTTATGCTGTACTTATTTCTGTATTTAGGTTTACCACTGCTTGTTCAAAGAACAATTGCCAGGACCATTGTGTTACAAGAAAGCATTGGCAAAGGTCGGTTTGGAGAAGTTTGGCGAGGCAAATGGCGGGGAGAAGAAGTTGCTGTGAAGATATTCTCTTCGAGAGAAGAACGTTCATGGTTCCGAGAGGCAGAGATTTATCAGACTGTAATGTTACGCCATGAAAATATCCTGGGATTTATAGCAGCAGACAACAAAGGTCAGTGATGTTGTCTTTCTTGTGTGTGTGTGTGTGTGTGTGTGTGTGTGTGTGTGTGTGTGTGTGTGTGTGTGTGTGTGTAGGATGTTGGATATCTTCTACAGTCACTCTCCACCTAATTTTTGAGATGGTTCCCACTGAACCTGGAATGCATCTGTGTGTCTAGACTGATTTGCTAGAAGCTCAGGATCCACCTGCCCAGCACTGGGATTGCAGGTGTGTACTACCACATCTGGATTTTACATGGCTGGGAATCTGAGCTAGGTGCTCATGCCTGCATGGCAGGTATGCCGATAGTTAAGCCATCTTACCAGCCCCATCTCCTTACTCTTAGTGGAATGTATCGAAGTCTGGACGAGCTTTTTTTTTACAGAGATGATGACTAAATACTGTCATATTTGGTGAGAAACAGATATTTGTAATATAGTAAGATCAATTAGGGCAAATACAATCTTTTAGACACAGAACTTTGTTAAGATTTTCTTCATGACAGTATACTTTAAATATCATTTTGTATGGCACTGTGCACATGTGGAAGTCAGAGGACAACTTGTGAGGTATTTCTTCTACCATGGGGATTCCAGGGATTGCACTGGCAGCAAGTATCTTAACCCACTGAGCCATATTGCAGGCCCGTGCAGTGGATTTCTAAGTTTTTTATTAATTTGTAAATTAGAAAAGACCCATAAAAATGTCATATACTTTGGTTCCAGGGATTGTACTGGCAGCAAATATCTTAACCTACTGAGCCATCTTGCAGGCCCATGCAGTGGATTTCTAAGTTTTTTATTAATTAGAAAAGACCCATAAAAATGTCATATACTTTTGCTATTTTAAATCTATTAGTTGTGTATAGTCATAAGATAGAAGTAAAATACTATAAACTTTGGTTTTTCAGAATTTGATGTGAGACCAGGAAAACATCTTAGTATAGGCTAGCTCCCTGCCACACCCCAACTGCTTTGGTTTATAGGACATCTCAGCAGTATAGATTAGTTCTTCCTTTCCTCTCCCCAGTACTGGGGTTAGTAGGACATCTCAGTATAGACCTGGTGCTGGATTAGTAGGATATCTCAGTATAGACTAGCCTTCCCCAGTTCAGTTCAGTGATTTAAGCCCAGGGCCTGTCTTGCACATACTAGACAGGTGTTTTACAACTATGCTGTATCTCCACTCACAGTGGCTGGCTGGCTGGCTGGCTTCCTTCCTTCCTTCCTTCCTTCCTTCCTTCCTTCCTTCCTTCCTTCCTTCCT
>NC_034595.1:1997322-2023058 GCF_900095145.1 Mus pahari
TCTCTTTCTTTCTTTCTTTCTTTCTTTCTTTCTTTCTTTCTTTCTTTCTTTCTTTCTTTCTTTCTTTCTTTCTTTCTTTCTTTCTTTCTTTCTTTCACATCCCAATATCGGCTCTCCCTCTCCTCCCAGTACCACCTCATGCAGAACCCACCCCCATTCCTCTCTCCCTTTTCCTTTGAGAAGGGAGAGCGCCCCTCTAGATCACAACCTCCCTCCCCTCCCCATCATCAGGTCATAGCAGGACTAGGCCCATCCTTCCCACTGAGGCCAGACAAGGCAGTCCATTTAGGGGAAAGGGATCCACAGTCAGGTAAACAGCATGTTCAGAGAGCCCTTGCTCCTGCTGTTGGGGACCAAGCTGTTCTTCCACTACAAATGTTCAGCAGGTTTAGGTCCAGCCCATGCTTGCTCTTTGGTGATTCAGTGTCTGGGAGTCCCCAAGGGTCCAAGTTAGTTGACTCTATTGGTCTTCCTATGGAGTCTCTATCTCCTTTGGATCCTTCAGTTCTTCTCCCACCTCTTCCATAAGACTCCCTGAGCTCCATCTAATGATCCGCTGTCGATCTCTGCATCTCTTTCCATTGGCTGCTTGGTAGAGCCTCTCAGAGGACAGTTATGCTAGGTTACTGTCTGTAAGCATAACAGAGTATCATTGACAAAATAGACTTATTTTTGAGGAGAATAACAATAACTTGCCAGTGTATTCTGTTCTGACCTGGCAGGGGTTAAATACTTCCGCAGTTCTGTAAGGGAGTACAAGTAAACCTGAGAAGGGGTTTCTCCTAAATTGCCTTGCTGCTGGAGCCACATGAACACTACAGACAATGTAGTGAAAGTGTGAAAGTATGAGATGAGGTCAGGGCACAACACGCTCAAGAAGCATGGATGCTGCAGGTGACTAACTGCCAGCAGTGACCTTAGACCCTGCTTCTTCTTTATGGCTTCTGTTAATACATTTATGCCACAGTATTCCTCTTCTGACATCTGTTGTGGACTTACATTGTAACTCAACTTTTGCCACCCTAATCAAATAAGTATATCTCCTGCCTTCCTATTAAAAATGAACAGTGAGGAGCTGGAGAGATGGCTCAGAGGTTAAAAGCACTGGCTGCTCTTCCAGAGGCCCTGGGTTTAGCACCCATGTGGCAGCTCACCACTGTAACTTCAGTGCCAGGGCTCTGACACCTTCACACAGACACATGCAGGCAAAACACCAATGCACATAAAATAAAAATAAATAAATCAATAGAAAAATAGCAACAAAAATCACAACAGGTGTCATTTGTGGCTTGGTGAGAGAGACTTGCAGTGGCCATCCTTCCCTTTTCTAATGTCAGGTAGTTACTCTTTTTTTTTTTTTTTGACTTCTCTATATTTTCAAGTTTATAGTATACCATTAGATTTAGAGGCTCTATTAGTTAATATCTTATTACTATGACAAAATACCTTTGGGAAGGAAGGGTTTCTTTTGTTTCCTATCTGAAGGGATCATGATGGAAGGCATGGTGACAGACTGTAGCCTGAGGCTGGTCACACTGCATCTGCAATCATGAAGAGGGGGCAGTATGCAGCCTTGAAATAGTGCTATCCATCTTAAGGATGGGTCTTCTCACCTCATTGAAACTTGTCTGAGCAACCCTAGCAGTCTGAGACGTCCTAAATTACAGTCAAGTTAACAGTTAAGGTTACCCATTACAAAGGCTGAGGCTGATTGGGTTGTTGGTTTCATAAGTAGACACTATCTGTGTTGTGAACTTAAGCTGTCACATTAGGACTCTTATGTGTGCTTGTGGGAGGAACAGTAATGGGTGGTAGGAAGTGATTATCAGTGGCTCCTAACAATTCAGTATCTAATTTAAAAACAAGCAAAGTAGTAATCATAGTCGGTCTCCTTGGCTCACTCTTCTCCCTCTTCCAACTCTTGAAATAACATTTTTTCTTACTACATTTCTTTCTCTCTCTCTCTCTCTCTCTCTCTCTCTCTCTCTCTCTCTCTCTCTCTCCCTCTCTCCCCACAACTGGCTTTGAACTCATGATCTTCCTCACTCCATGTCCCAGTGCTGAGGTTACAATGTGTCACTATACTAGCCTATTCTTAATTTCCTACTATTTGCTTATTTTTTTATTCTTATTATTCTGATTGATTTGTAAGAAAGCTCGCCTTTAATCCCAGCACTCGGGAGGCAGAGGCAGGCTGATTTCTGAGTTCGAGGACAGCAGGGCTACACAAAGAAACCCTGTCTCAAAAAAACAACAAAGAAACAAAAACAAAAAAAAAGAGAAAGAAAGCTCTGATTCTACAATAGTAATTGTTCACTAAAAGGACTTATCCAGATTTGTGATTTCAAATTCTACTATGGTGGTGACTCATTTGCATTTGAATTTTAAACCTCTTTCAGGCTTCTATTAGGCGTGTTTCAAGTTACAAAACAACCCACAAGTGCAAACCACTGAACCTGTTGTGCCCTCAAGTGCCATTTGTTCAAACTGCAGTCAAGTGGATGCTGTCATCTGGTGGTCACGATGGGAACTAACTGACCTTACTACTGTTTTCTTTATTAGGTGTACCAGGCAGAACCTAGGCTTTCCATCCCACTTCTCTTTTTCTTCATCTTCATCCTCTTGATTTGGTTACCTTTGCCTAGGCCAGCCTTAAACAACGATAGATAGATAGATAGATAGATAGATAGATAGATAGATAGATAGATAGATAGATAGATTTTTAACTATAGGTATGTAAGTGTATCTGCATACAGGTATGTGTGATTGAATACAGATGCCCAAAGAGGCCAGATGTATAGGTTCTCCTGGGCTGGTATTGTAGGCATTTATGAGCCCAATACACGTTCTAGGAACTGAACTCTGCTCTGTACGGCCAGTATTGGTTCTTAAATGCTGAGTCATCACTTCAGCCTGCTATGTATGAACAGTCTCTTCCTTCTCCCTTTCCTGCCATGTTCTCTAGCTGTTGTGTTTTTGAGTCTTTCAGAACACAGTTACGGTTTACAGATATGAACATGAGCTAGTGGTGTACACATACCAAGAAAAGAACTTTAGAGAATGCATGAAGAACAGTTGAGAAAAGAAAAGAAAAAAACAATAAATATAAACAAGCCAAAAAAAACCTAAAAAACCCTAGAATCACTAATCTCTTAAGTTCTTGTGCCTAGCACTGATGTATAATTGTATAATGACTGTGTGCTACCCAGTTGTACCACTGGAACTCCATCTCTTGAGTTCTTTTGGCAGTAAAAAGCAATACTTTGCATAGGGCTAAAGAAAAGACTCAATGACTAAAAACACCCAATATTTTTCTAGAGAGTCCAGGTTCAACTCTAAGCACTGCATGGTGGCTTTCAACTTTCTCTATGTAACTTCAATTCCAGGGGATCCATTGTTCTTTTCTGGCCTCCATGAACACCAGACACACAAGTGGTAATTTTGTGTCAGGCTGACATAAAACTAGCCAGTACATGACTTGGGGTGTATATTTTATTGAATTGATTTGTTTCTTGTTTTCCCATCTACGTCTAAGTTAAATAGCATTTACTGAACCAGTGTAGCCTAGGAGCCTGTCAACCTTAATGTTACATTTCAGATGCATGTATCAGTTTACCAAGGAACTCTTAGCACCCACATTTCAAGTTGTTTAGGTTCCAAATCACCTTGTACAATGAGGTTCAGTCCTAGTCTCTTTAGCCTTCTCTTTCAACACTTTAGTTCCTGTTTTAGCATCAGAGGCTTTTCTGAGGTAGCAGCATTAAAATTATGATCATCTTGTCTGGCATCTTTGAGAACTGTACAGTCTGTCACTAAAGCTTGTCAGTTCTCACCAAAGCTTACTTCAGTTTTGTCACATGCTGTTGAGGTCATACTTGGCTCCCCAGAAGTTTCTTATCTTCACTTGCTGCTGCTCTTCTTCCTCCAGACCAACACTGATTATGAACTAATCTGGCCCAGATGCCTTAGGCATTAAGGAGTCCCAGCTCTGCTACTATCTCTGTAGGTTAAGGAAATGTACACTATTGGAATATGATTCCTTTTCTCTTAAATGGGGTTATTTATCATTGCTTTATTTCACAAATAGGGGTATACTCTGAGGGTCGGAAATATATGCACATAAAAGTGTAGAAATACTAAATATAAGAAAACATGGAGGAATTCATGAAAAGTTAAGGTGGCATCATGTTGCAGGTGTGTGTTCAAGAGTGTAAAAAGTGCTGACAACTCGAGTAAGCTGCAAGTGTTGAGCAGCCTGACTGAAATGTTTGTTTTCTGATGTGCAGACAATGGGACCTGGACTCAGCTGTGGTTGGTGTCAGATTATCATGAGCATGGATCCCTTTTCGATTACTTGAATAGATACACTGTTACTGTGGAAGGAATGATCAAACTTGCTCTGTCCACGGCAAGTGGTCTTGCCCATCTTCACATGGAGATTGTTGGTACCCAAGGTACACTTTCTACAGTTCTGTTATTTAAGCTTATGTTCCTGTGTATATAATATATATTCAAATCATGAAACCTAACTGGAGATATTTAGTTTTTTAAAATTTGAATGTTTTTTCCAATGAAAATATAAGAAATCTGAAAGTTTACTTAGAGATCAACAAATCAACAACTTTTTCACCTTGTTTTTTTTTTTTTTAATTTTGTATTATTTATGTACAGAAAACTTAGTGTACATTTAACCCAATTTAGTGGCAAGTTCTTTAGCCTTTGCCTTTTCCAGCTTGGCAATGCAAGCCACAGACTTAGGACCCAGGACGTTGCCTCCCCAGTGGTGACGGATCTCGTCATATCTTTCATTATAATTGGTCCTAATAGCTCCCACCAGCTTAGCCAGAGCACCCTTGTCTTCCGAGTTAACCTGTGTGAAGGCAACAGTGGTGCGTGTTTTCCTGTGGACCAGGCACCCCAGCCTGGCCTTTCCCTTGATGATGCAGTAGGGCACCCCCATCTTTTGACACAGGGCAGGCAGGAAAACCACCAGCTCAATGGGGTCTACATCATGGGCAATCACCACCAGCTGAGCCTTCTTTTTCTCCACCAAGGTGGTGACTGTATTGATTCCTGCTCGGAGGACAGGTGGTCTCTTGGTTGAGACGTCACCTTTGCCAGCAGCTTTCTTCTCAGCATGGGCCAGTAACCTTTGCTTCTTCTCTTGCTTTGTCTCTGGCCTGTACTTGTGGGCAAGCTTAAGCAGCTGAGTAGCTGTCTGCCTGTCCAGCGCCTGGGTGAACTGGTTAATGGCAGGAGGAACTTTGAGCCAACTCTAGAGGGTGGCTCTTTGCCACTGCAGCCTGATGTAGTGGGGCCATTTGACGAAGCGCGTTAGATCTCTTTTGGGCTGGATGTCCTGTCCAATGCCGAAGTTCTTGGGCCTCTTCTCGAAGAGAGGGTTGGCCACCTTCTTGGCCTCCGGCTTCTTGACGACAGCGGGGGCCGGGGCCACCTTCTTCCCCTTGGCCTTCTTCCCTTTGGGCATCTTGCTCGGCTGCTGGAGAGAGCTCACCTTGGTTTTTTTATTTATTTATTTTTATTTTTAGTTCTGAGAGTTATGTTTTCTGAAGATTTAAACGATTTCTTCCCTTTCGACACAGTGGTTTGCTGAGTTTAGTAATAATCTGGTTGTTATAGGTGGTGTAGCTCAAGTGCTTTCACACTGGGACTAGTGAGGCTTTTGGACCTAAAAGTGAATTGTGAATGGTATCTCTTGTTTAGCAGTCATTTCTAACTTTTGGTTTTCTAGGAAAACCAGCTATTGCCCATAGAGATTTGAAATCAAAGAATATCTTGGTGAAGAAAAATGGAACCTGTTGTATTGCAGACTTGGGACTTGCTGTGAGACATGATTCTGCCACAGATACAATTGATATTGCTCCAAACCACAGAGTAGGCACTAAAAGGTAACCTTAGGAATAAATGGTGTTTAATAATGGTTAATGTTAACCCCTTCCCCCAAATTTTCATATCTGTATCTCTTCTGAAGCTCAAACTTGGTCCTTTATTAGATTGTTCACAAGCTTTTAGGGTCTTTGCTACTCGGAAGCCTAGTTACTTAACTTAAAAACAAGCCTATTGATGGACAGCCCTTCCAGAAAGTATTATCATTAATTAGGTTAATTGTAAGAACAATACTAACTAATAGTAGTCTAAATCCTTCCTGTTTCTGTGCCATAGCAAACCTGTTTTCATATTTTCTGTTGTCTTTCTTCCTTAGAACATTTGTGTATGCTGTCCTAAAACATGCATCCCTTAACATACTGTTCCCTTAACATCCCTGTATACTTCAAGGACCCTTTTCTGATCCTTAGGACCCTTATGTCTTCCTGGTGTAGCACAGTGAATGACTCTTTGAGTCATTTACTGTAACTGTGTTCTACATTATGTTTTAACTGCCCTTTTCTGTGTCTGGGTCTGTGTAGTCCATTGGCTTGCAAGAAGCTTAAGATGCCTGTGTTCCGGGTATTTATTGGAGTACCTAATCCACTTTCATAAATTTTGTTTCATGCATTTATCCTCGAAAGAAACTCTGTAGATAGATGTCATTACTATTAATTCAGAAGAGAAAAACACACTATTAAGGTTTAGTAATGTGACCTACTTCATATGACTGGCAAGCTGAGATGTTGGACTCAAAATCCCTGTGTCACAGTATTTCTTCAAAACTAGTGCTTTGAACTTGGGAAAAGCCAGCAACTTTAGTCAACCTGAATTGTATTTATAGTTTCTGGATTGCTGGGGACTTGGAGAACTCATGACCAGCTGAGTGAGCCTCAGTAGTGGTCTGTAGGACCTGTAACTATAGCAAACTTCAGAGCTGGGCAGTGGTGGTGCATGAGGCAGAGGCAGAGGCAGAGGCAGAGGCAGAGGCAGAGGAGGCAGAGGCAGAGGCAGAGGAGGCAGAGGCAGAGGCAGGCAGAGGCAGAGGCAGGCAGAGGCAGAGGCAGAGACAGGCAGATCTTGGAGTTTAGGCCAGCCTGGTCTATAGAGCAACAGGACAGCCAGGGCTACACAGAGAAACCGTGTCTCAGAAAAGAAAGAAGGAGAGAGGAGGTGGGGGGAGAGAGAGAGAAAGAAACTTACTTACTTCAGAACTTAGTGCCTTTTCTCTTTCATTTTTCATACTGTTTTGGTGAGAAGGCTTCAAGATCCAAATTTGTGGTCCCTAAATAGTCCGTGAGGGTGGTGTACATTAGAGTATTTGTAACAGACACAGCTGTTCTCTGTGTGTCTTTCATAAGCCATGATCAGGAGACAGATGGCATGGAACTGCCATTTCAGCATCTCATGGGATTTAGTCAACATCACTAATTTGAAAACCAGTTTAGATACTTAATATTTTGCTTGCATTTGATATGATCTCAGTCGCATGTTATTTTATGTATGCCTGTGTTTCGGGAGGTGTCTGAAAGGACTGACCCATGTGCTGACATGGTAAGGGAGTGATTTTTTTTTTTTTTTTCATTTTGCTTCTTACGTACTTGGGAAATATTTTTGTAGGAAGTGTAAATCATTTTTTTAAAACAGTAGAACCACAATAAAAAGAGAAAAAAAAATCCTGTTTTTGGTAGTATATATCTTTAATCCAGGTGTTTCTGAGGCAGAGGTCGGTGGATCTCTGAGTCAGCCTAGTCTATATAGTAACACAGACTGTGTATCTGTTTTTTCAGAAGGAAAAGTGTATGAAACAGCTCAAAAGTAATGTGCTTTATAATTGACTACAATGTTGACTTCTTTTTTTAGGTACATGGCCCCTGAAGTTCTAGACGATTCCATAAATATGAAACATTTTGAATCCTTCAAACGTGCTGATATCTATGCAATGGGCTTAGTATTCTGGGAAATTGCTCGACGCTGTTCCATTGGTGGTAAATCACTGTCCTTCCCTCAATAGTTTGTCATGAGAAGTTAGTCCAGAGTTGTTTTCTTTTTTCTTACTGGAACTATAGTGGGCAGTCTGACAGGTGACCACTGAGAATGCCATAGAGAACAAAAGATCATCCTGCCAACACAGTTTATCCAGCTGTTTCTTCTGCTGTTTTAGTCTCAGTGTCAGAACCCAGCCTCTTGCTTATTTGAAAGGACACCTGAGAAACAGTTTCTAGGATGGACTTGGCTAAAAAGACTTAAAACAAAACAAAACAAAAAACCAACAAACCTTTTTTTAAAAAACGACTACTATTGTTTTTGTACAGCTTGATGGTTGAAGATCTATATAATGATAATTGCATTAACATTGCATGCTTTTTAGATTGTTTGTTTTAACTTTCGGTTTTGTATTAGGCTGAGAACTTGTCAGTGTGTGCTCATAACACTGCCTCTTAGGCTTAGGCATCCTGGCTAGGACTTAGTACTTGAAGATTTTTAGACAGTGAGAGATAAGAGTATGTTCGGTATTGTAGTAAATAGGACGCATTATTTACAGACACAAGCAGAGGGAAGAGATTTGTATCTCACGCTAACCTTCTGGGATTCACATTTTCTGACAAGAATATATGCATGCGTCCAGTGAGAGACTGCAATCGCAGTGAGATCTCATCTTCTTCTGACTAATAGAGTTATAGTCAAAATCTCAACCTGGTCATCAAAGCACACGAGGCTCGCAATTGTCCTGGTTTCTTTTTCTGTTGCTGTGATACAATACTCAGTCAAAAGTAGAATCAGGAAGAAAGGGTTTATTGTGACTCTCAGTTCCAGGTTACAGTCCATCACACAGGGACGGCACAGGGGCAGGAGCCTGAGGGAGCTGGTCATATCACATCCACCGCCAAGAGCAGAGACCAACGAGTGCATGCTTTCTCTATTTTATACACCCCAGCATCCCTTGCCCAAGATAAAATGAGTCCTCCTGTGTCAATTCTGTTAATCAAAAATAATTCCTCATAGATATGTCCAGAAGCCTGTTTCTCAGGTGATTCTAGAGTTTGTCAAGTTGACAGCACTGTCCTTCACAAACGTGCAGGCATGGTGATGACTCAAGTAGGTGGGTAATTGCTGCAGATGTGGGTTAGATATGGAAAGCTGTGAGCCTTACTTCCCTACCTGAGGAATTACGAACCACTGTAATGAACCTCGCAAGTAATCCTTCCAGTGATAGGGCAGTGGATTAAATTGGACTTTTTAAACCAATACAGGAATCCATGAAGACTACCAGTTGCCTTATTATGATCTTGTACCTTCTGATCCATCGGTTGAAGAAATGAGAAAAGTAGTTTGCGAGCAGAAGTTAAGGCCAAATATTCCAAACAGATGGCAGAGCTGTGAGGTAAGTGTTTCCTTTTGATACAAGGCTCTTTGCTAAACGGTTTCTACTTAGTATGCAAATATTTGTTACTTTTCTGTAAGGACAAATGCAAAGTTCTTTTTCATAAACTAATAAGTATTAGTAAAAGTATTAAAAAGACCATGAAACATTTGCAGTGGTCACTGGCAGGTCTGGTCATCCTTAGATATGCCAAATGAAGTAAAATGCCTGCAGTTGGAAGGAATGCCTCCCTCCAGCCAGTGCAGCCTAGAGTCATATGACAGACACTGGGCAGGAATAAGGAGGCCTGTCAGTACTAGCTTGGCTCCCATTTCAGACTCAGACATGAACAGGTTGAGTAATCAGTTCTCTGGAACTTAGCACCCCTCTGTAAGATGAGGAGCTTGAATATGATCATTGCAGGGAACTTCAGATGTATGACCTGTATTCCTAGGGCTATGTAGGGCTGCTCCTCAGAAGGGAGGGGGAGCTTTCCAACAGAATCTGGGTATGTCATCCCCAGCTTTTATAGAATGTTGTAGGAATTCATTCTTAACTGTAAATTCAGAGAAGTCATAAAACAAATTTTATTAACAGCTGTTACTATTAGATGTTAATGTACCAAGGTATGCCTTCCAGATTGGAAGTTTAATAGTTTAGGTGGATTTTCAAAAAATGAAAGAGTGTCACCTCAGTGCCACTTCTGACATCATTGTGCTCTCTCTAGCTGGCATTAGGCTGAGATTGTAAAGTTCATGCTTAATATACCAGAGGCCAGGGATTGCTCTTCGACACCACTTTGCGCAAGGGTGGTGCCACACAGGCTTGTCCTACCAGTATCCCAAGGTAAAAGCAGGATAGTTGGGAATTTAAGCTCAACTTCAGCCAGTTCCTGGCCAACCTGGGCTACAAGAGACTCTTATCTCAAAATAACAACAAAGGTAGACCTCTTAATGAGGCCCCAAGGAATTGTACTAAGATAGTATTTTGTGATTTTAGGAAAGTCCCTCTTATAGTTGGTAATTTCTACAAAGTTCTACTCTGCTTTGTTTGAAAAGTGCCAAATATATGCATTCCTAGAAAAAAAGTCCAGTGGAACACTTGCCCAGATGTTAACAGCAGACTATGAGAGAAGTGAACTTAGAAAAAGAATGTCTTCTTTTTCCTTAAGAAATGTTTTAAAGTGTTTCAAAAAATTGTAAGACACCTTAAGCAAAGTACAGTGTGCAGACCCAGAGGAGACAACTCAGTGTGCCCAGAGCTCATGTGACAGACCTCAGCATACAAAGTTCATGTAACAGACCTCAGCATACAGTGCTGTAAAGTTGTCTCTGGGTACTTGATAGCACAGACATGAAGTATTCACACTCAGTTAAACTGAAGCAATTTAAAGACAGACATCTTTTAAACAGGAAGAAGTTGGTTACTATTAACAACATATGCAGTTCATAGTTACTGTTATAGAATGCTGATTAATGCCATTGCTGCTGTGTTATTTTCTCAATTTGATAAGATTAGTTTTCTGTGTACTTACTGCTGTTTCAAGTTTCTACTTTTCTAGGGTTTTAAAGTCTCTCAGTTGAAACACATAAGAGTATGGAACTGGCTAAGCTTGCTGGCACAGGCCTATAATCCCAGCTGCTCAAGGAGTCTGAGGCAGAAATGTCATAAGCTCAAACCTGCCTGCGCTATAGAGCTCTAATGTAAGCAGCCTTGGTAATGAACATAGGGAGACCTAAGAGTAAGACTAAAAACATCTAAATGGTTCAACATATAGCTTAGTGCTAGCATGCCTGCCAAGTGTGTATGAGGCCCTAGGTTCAGTCTGCAGTAACACATGCATAAATGCACACACAAACTTCAAACTGATCTGTACATAAATGTGTCTTCTGGGGCCATCTGCTGTTTCCAGTCTGGACTGGTTGCTTTTGAGAGCCACTGTGTGGCTTCTGTCCTGGAATTTCTTTTGCCTCTGTGTCCTTCCTGGGCCTTCACCTCCCTCTTTGTTTACTGCTCTTCCTATTTGTGTACTCCTCTCTGTTAGGACAGTTCAAATTAATCATTTCCCTTCCCACTGAGAATATGCTTTCCCTTGGCAGGCTTTATCTTCTCTAACTTGTTTTTCTTCTTAGCATTTACCACCTTAAAGTTCTGTATTTCATAGTAATTTATTAATTGGTCTATCTCTGAAATGGAAACTTTTTGAGGACAGACATTTCATAAGTTTGTTCACTGCTGTATCTAAGACCTACAGAAATATTTGTTAAATGATAGGCCTTCAAAAATAGTTATTTAAATAGATGTTCATGTGTACACGGTCCTTTAAATCTAGAAACGTATTTTCTAGGAAATACTTCTGAAGTAGTCTTAGGTAGTCTCCCATTGCCTTTGTTGTTTTTCTTCACCTTTGGTTACCTGACTATAGGCCTATCCACCCTCCAGGTTTTGCTCCACTTACTGGAACATTTATCAGCTTTGTAGTTTATTCAGTTTTCCCATGTATCTCCTCATTCTCCCTCCCCTTACCCTCCTCCCCATGCTCCCCACCTGACCTTTCCCTCAAGTAGTTATTTGTAACTATCTCTGAATGTTCCTCCTATTTACTACGTACAGAACCTTACTAGTCTATCACTAGACATTTGAGGAGTGCTGTAGTATAAAACACAGGGACTGAAGGGAACACTGGAAAGAATAAAGTAACTTTGAGTATAAAGACTACACAAAGGGAATAAACTTAAAACACATGACCCAGTGATGAATCCCAGGGGTTTGGTGGTGTGGTGGTACTGTAGCCTGAACATGGTATGCATACTGTGCAAACACTGGGCCAAGGAGCTACACCCTGCCTACTAACAGTAGAGCTTTGAAAATCCAGTGTTCTCTCTCCATCGTGTGTTGGTTTCGGTTTCTTCATTTCATGTTACTTTTTTCAAGTGTGCGATCAGCTATTTTCCACTTTTAATGCAGGTGTAGGTGCATGTGATTGGAGCTTACATGTGTACACTTTGGGTGATCTCTCTGGGTTATTGGATTGATTCTCTGGTCACTGTTAATAATCTGTCAGGCCTGTTCTCTTGGACTGCCCAGATCTCCAGGGGAGATTCCTTTGGAATCCACCAAGAAGAGTGTGCTGGGCTGGAGAAGTGGTTGGGACAAGTTGGAGTGGGCAGAACCTGTGTTCCAGCACTTTGAGCTCTTCTCCCTGCTTTCTTCCATAAGCTTTGCTCTCAAGGACTCAAAGTGCACTTATCTTTGGACCCGGTGTCTCGAGTGCCATAGTGGGTGCATTCTGTCAGTGCTGAACCAGGAGTCAGCTTTCTGAGGTCTCCTGCAAAACCTCCCCTGTCCACAGCCTTTCCAGCAGCTGGCACCAGAATCTTGATGGAGACTAAAGTCCTCATTTGGTACTACAAAGAACCTAGAATAGGCACCTTATATCTATCATTTTAAAGTCACAGATCAATAACAAGTAGTATGTATGCATTAATTACTTTTCCTATGTTTTCTTACAGGCCTTGAGGGTGATGGCTAAAATTATGAGAGAATGCTGGTATGCCAATGGGGCAGCGAGGCTGACAGCTTTGCGAATTAAAAAAACATTGTCACAACTCAGCCAACAGGAAGGCATCAAAATGTAACTGAAACACCGTGGGAACTCTGCTCTCTTACTATCTGCTCCTGGGTGTTTAGGAGGCCGGTTGTTCTACCTCACTGAGAGAACCGAGGGCTCTGCTTCCTCTTGCAGCAGTGGAATATGGTCAACTGAAAGCTTCCCAGGGTTTCTCTGGGCCCAGAGGCAGCCATGGGGATCCTTTCTGTGCACTATGGATACTTCTTCCAGACAGTTACAGAATGTTGTGTAGTCTACTTTTGTTTTTATTAACGAAGCTTGTTTTTAAAGACAACTGCCAGCCCTTAGGGAGCTGCTGTGCTGTTGACCATCGTGTAAGGGTGAAGGAGCTGGGGTGTGGCGCTCAATGAAGCACTTGGGATTTTCACTCCTAGTAGTACATTCTCAGAGGACTCTGAGCCTCTAGCGTTTCCTTGGTTCACTTTGAATGTACTGTTCTGTAATTTTTCAAGATCTTAAGCTAACACTTAAAACTCTATAGTCTAAAAAATATGACCTCGTGTAGGTGTGGAGGCACAGTTGATCAGTTGTATTGGTGCCCAGCGCCTGCTCCTTCATACTCTGAACACAACACACCTTCAAAGTAGGGTTGTGCTGCACCAGTAAGTGCTCCTTCTGCAACTCTCTAAATGTAATGAGCAGGACGGCTTAAAGTCTGTGAAGTCCTGTGTCATTTTCATTCAAAAAGTTTGTTTTTCTGAGTAACCTAAACCTTTCTGGGTTTGTTTTTGTTTTTTGAGGGTTTTTGTGATAGATGTCATTCAGTATTCATGCTTTTCTCCTACCCAGATGTGCTTGAACCACTGAGGTAATGCTGTAGCATTAACAGGCAGTGACTGTCATGCGGGAACACCCCCACAGGGAGCGCTGGAGCTCTGCAGTTGAGATGTTTAGCCTGAGCTTATTTTAAGAAGTGAAGTGGCACTCCAGACATGTACAGTGCTTTATGGATTTAATCATTATGGTATACAGACTCCTTCTGAAAGGGGAGGCTTGTGTATTGCCGAAGGAAAAGTTGTATGCTGTTCTGTAAGCCATTTCTTTTTCTTTATTTGATCAAAGACAGTGTTTTGTTTTGATTTTTCTTTTTTTGGAAAGGAATTGCATTTAAAATTCAAATGTGGTTAATGTTAAATAATTGGCCTTTTTTCCTAGGAAGGCAGAGATAGTTCGTTTGAATATATAAGTGTAGGTGACTTTCTCATGTTATGTAGCTGTAAGTATTTGTGGATTCTATCTTGGGAAGGGTAGAGTTAGTGGAGTTTTGAGGTCTCACTACACTTTGAGGAAGGCAGCTTTTAATTCAGTCTTTTTATCTCATATGTGCAGATCTTGCAACTGCTTGATTTACATGGTAGCAATGAATTCAGTGCCATCCTTGATATTAGGAGAAGCAGCAGCTAATAGCTATTCTGAGTAGAGGCTTCTTCATACATTCTTGGTCATATGAAATGTCAAAGTCAGCCTGTTGGGCCATCTCACTAGTGCTGGAGTTAGATGGTTAAGCCTGGGTTTTACTTCAGTGCTGTCAAATCTTTGCAGGGCTTATATGGCTTTTAAAGTCCTTTTTATCACTGTGATCATATTCTGGGGGCAGAAATGTTATCATCATTGCTTGAGACAAGATGTTGAACATAGTGATAACAATTCCCAGATAAAAAGGTCAAAACAACCCTTAGTGTTTAGCCAAAAAGCGATTGTGACTGTTGATCTGAAGCAGCTGGGCTCTGTTAATGTCTTATCTCAAACCTAGCATAAATTTGAAGACTATTTGGTCTTAAACCAAAGTAACTGTAGAAAGAGTGACATGCTACCTAGACATTAGTGTCAGTTTCATACATTTAAAAACATCATGGGAAAAAGTACTTAGAGACTAGTATCTTTAATACAAATCTGAGTTTTTCTGTAATTATCGCGATTTCATCAATGTAAGTAAGGGTTTGTTGTTACGGTTGTATCACCTGCTTACATAAGCTCTTGTGCTATATCAGGTACTTTTGTGGCCTTTGTTTTCAGTTTTTTCCATTTCTAGCCCTTTGAGATCTGCTTTATAGAAATCCAGGGACCAATGTATTTTATCACTAAAACTGTTTTTATATAATTTTAAGACCATACCAAAAGTTGTCTGAGTTAAAGTTGTAATACATTTCTTACTTTCTTGCAAGGAAATGGGTTTTTACTGAAGACACTTCTCATGTTATCTGAATTTGAAGAATCATTATGTTTTTCTTACCTAAGTGGATAAAATGTGCTTTGCTGAATCAGGGAATTTTTTAAAGTTCGAATTTAGTTCTAAATTGAGTTTACATGTTTACAGGTAATTTTTTGTGTAGGGATAGTTTGATTCTCTAGGTGGCCAATACTGAATATAAAAATAACTTTAAAACTGAGTTAGGTCATGGTTAAAGTGGCTATGACTATAGATACAACTAATTAGAGAAATACTTCTATGTCATTTTGTAGTGCAGTCTGTTGTTTCTATTGCCAATCAAAGACTCCCCCCATCCCCAAGGCTAAGACATATCTTCTGACAAATTACATATCTTGTCAATACCCTGGCTAAGCTAGCATGAAGGAAGTATGACTTACTGAGGCGTAGACAACTTGAGTCCCTTGTATCTTCTGCTCTGTTTCCCACTCTGCCTTTCTGCTGCCCCCTGGCTCAGAGACTTCCTATTCCTGACCCCACCTCCAACCTTTGGACCTAAGAGCTGCTTTTGAGACCTAAAATGAAGTGGTTGATGGAAGCTGTGTGACGTTTTTCCACTTCCTTGAGTCACTGGGTGTTACGGGGGAGTGATCTGCAAATTGGGGCAGGGGGTGCCCCTGCTGGTAGCCCTGCTTCAATGTCAGCTCTGGGCCAAGATTAGAGTGACAGATAAGTGGCAGTGGGAGTTGGCCTCAGAATCCCTAGTAGGACGGTAAAGGCATGAAGCTCAGCCTGTAATCCTGCTACTACAGTAGTACTCCAGAAGTGCCTTGAGGCCCTGCGTGGGGCCGCGGCCATCAAGAATTCCAGACTTTGGTTCTCACTGCAGACTTAAGTGGCCATTTGGCCATTTTTGTAATCCATATATGTTTGACTCTTCCCTCTGCAAGTTGTCAGATATGTAAAACCAATGACAAACTACTACTTAACATGACAATGACAAACTACTAATTAACATGCACATCAAAATCTACCCAGAAGACATTGTGATTTCATTCCATGCACTGAAGCAATGATTGTAAATCATTTCTTTGTTCCTTGGTCATGGGAGTGTTCTGGTTCCACACTGTGGAGATTCCAGATGTTGTTCTGTTATAGCCCAGCAGAACAAGTCGACGTGTTGAAATTCTGAAGAATAGTTTGGGAGTGCAGTGCAGCTTCATGTGTTGGATGTTGAAACTTTCATGGGCCCTCTTTAGGAAAGCAGAGGACTGTCAGCACATTATTTTCAATCCTGCTATGCACTCGTACTTATAAACATTGAAAATATTGTCAGTAACATTCAGTCTCTTTCTTAAAGTGAATTTGCTTTTATTTTTCAATGAGATTTGTGAGTTTAATATTATGAACTGTGTTTTGATAATCCCTTTTTCACATTGTGCCAATGGAATGGAATATTTGATGTTTCTTTATATGTCAAGGAGATGCTTCAATATGTCATTTGCTTTAAATTTAAATTACCTCTCAAGAGACCAAGGTACATTTACCTCATTGTGTATATAATGTTTAATATTTGTCAGCATCCACCAGGTTTGCAGTTTTATTTCTATAAAGTGTGAGTATTACATTGCTAAGTTACTCAGATGGTACTGTATTGTTTATATTTGTACCCCAAATAACATCATCTATACTTTGTTTTCTGTATTTTATTGTATTTGTGCAGTCCTTTAACCCTGTTGGTGTGATCTCTGCCCTTTCAGATATGTGCAGGTGTCTATAGAAATTCTCATTTAAGGTGAATGGTTTTGAGAAGCCTGTGAAGAGAGAAAAGCATAAACTGCATTTCCCCATCGGTTTTTTAAATGTACATTGTATGTGTAGTAATATTCCAGATGAATTGTAAATAAAAGCTAGGGAGATGCTTAAATTTCATCCTAACACTACAGTAGAAAATGGAAGCAATGCAAATAAACAACTTTTTCCCACCAGCGTCAATGGCAACATTCTTTTCTGGAAAGCAAAATTGAATTAGCTCTCAAGTTCAGTTATAAGAATTCACTGTTTCATGAGTTTGTTGGACTGAGTGTCTCCTTGGCTGGTGGCCTCTTTCCATTACCCAAGCCAACCACAGCTACAGATCCTGCACACATCTCTTCTGCTTTGCTCCTAGGTCTCCTGAGGCAAATGAGGGTGCTCTCCCTAGCTAGTAATCTCCATTTCATCACAGTTCGTCCACTTCAGCACCAGGGTTCATACTGGATTAGATAACCAGGTGGCAATGGGAGAAGACATTAGGTTATCACAATAAGTGTATATTTTTCTTTGTGTTATATAAAGCAGTACTTAGAGCACTGTACTGTTGGGTCTACATCATAGGTACAGTATACAATAACAGCACACAGGAGATTAGGAAATAGAACAGTAATGGAACAACTTGTGTTTTACTGAAATTACATCATCAATCCAAAAATTGTAATTGACATGGATATAATTGCAGCCTAGAGCTCCAATTTGGAATAACAGCAAAAACAAAAATAGTACAGTAAAAACATTTATCAAAAGACAGAACAGAAACCAGAGGGCCCCAGATTTGAAAGGCATTTGCAAAATGGCAGACATGAGTTAACTAATAATTTCATTCAATGATCAGGGTATGAAGGTGCATGCCAATAATTTCAACCTGCAGGAGGTAGAGGTCTAAGACTCCCAAGTGTAAGAATAGCCTGGGCCTACATGCCTCAAGCTACATAGCACCTGCCCAGAAGCCATAAATGGTAGAACTGTTAAGAGTATCAACTGAAGTGCCCACAGAGGCACTCTTTAGATTCAGAAGTAAATAGTTTAGGTGTGAAATTATGGGGAAAATACATAGTATCAGCAGTAAAGATACTGGGAGTCCTCTCTGATTATAAAGTGGGCTTTAAGGTAAAACTAGAAATGAGTGGGAACAGACTGAATAAGCTGCCATGCTAGCAGGGAAGGGCTGGGGCAGAGCTCAGTGCTAGAGTGCTCACCTATCAGGTATGAGGTCTTCAGTATCATCAAAGGAAAGGAATTTAAGAGTCCCAAGTTCTGAAGAGATGGCTCAGCCTAAAAAGGGCACACTGCTTTTGTACCGTGCCTCAGTTCCATTCTCAGCCCTCATACTGGTGCCTTACAGCTGCCTGTAACTCTTATGTAAGGGATCTGACACACTCGTCTGGCATAAGAGTAGACAGCTGTGGAACAAAAGTTCTGGAAATGAACCCTTATAAGTACACTGTAATATACTAGGATGATCCAGTGGGAGAAAGGATAGCATTCAACAGATGGTGCTGGAGGTGGCCGTACTTCAAAAGAAAAATGACAGCCAGAGGGTTAGGAAGCCCTTACAGACTTTCCAGTTTGGTGGTGGTCGTTTTTTTGAGACAGGGTTTCTCTGTGTATCCCTGACTGTCCTGGAACTCATTCTGTAGACCAGGCTGCCCTCGAACTCAGAAATCCACATACCTATGCCTCCCAAGTGCTGGGATTAAAGGCGTGCGCCACCACTGCATAGCAGATTCCCCAGTTCTGCTATACAGTTTCTAGAAGGAGATAAGAGAAACTGTGAAAGACTTAAACAAAACCCATTTGATAAATTGGACTTTGTCAAATTTAAAAACCTTTTAGGGCAAAAGAAGCACAATTAAGAGTAAAGGGACAGCTGATTGAAAGCAACTGCAAATTATATATGTGAGATTTGCATTTAGGATATATAAAGAACATTAAAGTTACATGTGAGCACATGCATGTGCACACACACAGGCATGCTTGGGAGTCTTAGTGCACAGAACAACTTGGATTAAGTTCCACCATGTAGGCTTGTGAGGAATCAAGCTCAGGGTGATTAGGTTGGGGGCAAACACTCTTAGAGTCATCCCATAGTGCACATATATGAAGAACTCATAAAAATGAATACAATAACCCAATCTTAAAGTGGCTGAGAGTTTGGTAGGCTTTTTGCCTAAGAAAACACATTAATGTCTATTCTTTATAGAGACTACCAGTGACAAGTGTCCTTACACATGCTTGTAACCCCAAAACTTGGGAGGCCAAAGCAGAATGCAAAGTTCAAGGCCTGCCTAGACTACATAGCAAGACCCTGTATTTACAAACAAAAACAACAAAAGATAATATACACCAAGTGGTAACACCTTCCTTAGCAAGGGCCTTTGCTTATTACTGGGATATAAAGTGGCAGAATCTGTTTACAAAAACATTTAATTTCTGAACTAAATATAATCCTGTCTAGTGACCCAACAGTCCATTTCCATGTATATACATGCAGTAGGGTTGTCAGATAAGATACAGTATTTTCAATTATATACGAATGCCAGCTAAACAAAACAAATTGTTTATTGTAAGAATTTACTAATACTGAATAGAATGTAATGTGGATGTTGTTTTTTTATCTGACTGTAGTGTTCCTGCCTGCACGCAGACCGGTGCCTTGTTCAACATCTGACTGACACTGAAATGCAGCTGGCCATCCTGACTTGTTACTTGCTAAGTCTAGTAAATGAAAACATCCCCACACAGTGACTTACATGTGTATTCTTCCAGCGGTTACCCATAACCAAGTGACTTTCTGTTCTCACACTCACCGATGAAAGCGACAGTTGTCACCTCAAAGAAACAAGAGAGGTGGTTTATTCACTTCTACTGAAATAGACAACAGCGGGGTGTGACATCTGTTGAGCTGGTGTTGACAGATTTCAGTCTTCCTTTTGGATTTAGTTCAGGAAAGCTTGGGGAAGGGTTAGGAGATAATCTTCACTTGTGGCTTTGGACTTTAAGCAGACAAGGGGGAGACAGGAAAGCTGAATTTAGCACACATTCTTCGCTATATTTATTAAAATAATCAACATACCCTGGTAGCATATTTGGGGATGAATATTAGTGTCTTTTTCTATTGCAGTGACTACAGTAAATTCAACCTAATGGGGGAAGAGTTGGTTTTGGCCACGGTTCAAGGTGAACATCATGACAAGAAAGTCAAGGTGACAGGGACTTAGAGCAGCCACTGGTCACAGCACAGTCAGGAAGCAGAGAATGAGGAAGACATGATGCGTCAGTTCCTCCTACTTCACTTACACGGGATCCCTGCCAGGGATTGTATTGCCTACAATGAGCAGGTCCTCTAACCTCAGGACCATCAGGACAATCCCCCACAGGCAAAGGGCAGAGGCCGTCTCCCAGGTGATGCTAGTGTCTGTCGGTTGACAACACTTAACCCTCACAGGATGATAGCCTTGCATTTCTTCTCCATCATCATAAATGAAGGGAAGCAGAACAAAAGGACTCTAAATAGGCCTGAGGGAATTTGGGGATGACTGGGATGTTCTAAAAACTATCTTTGGTGAGTCCACACCTCTGCAAATGTACTCAACCTCATTCACTGTGCACAAACGGTGAGTTTTGTGCTGTTCACCTTACCCTTTGATAATATGTTAAGGACAAAGCTCTGTGATTGCCATTGTTACCCACTTTTCTGTGCAGTCGCCATCATGAATGACCCTCATGCATGCTGCTGCTTGCGATTCTGTTTCTGCTCAGTTTGAGCTTGCTGTCGATAGGAGCCCAGAGCTTGCCATGGTCTGGGCTTTACAAAGCCTTACCGTGTTAAGTATTTTTGATTCTTCCTGGGCTCTCTACAATCATGGATATGTCTGAAGCATTCCAGAAGCCAGTCTTTGTGACGTGAGGGCCTTGCACTAACCTAATAGTATGTGGGTGTAAGCAGAGACCCTGCAGGATAACTTCCTCCAACAGGCAAACATCTTTGCTGTGACATGTGGGGCGCCAAGGCTCAATTGCAATCACCAGGGTAAATTCGTTGTTTTCATGAAGTATTATTTATAGAAAGTAAGACTTATTTAAAAATCTGTCTAGTAGAGCAAACCTGTGTAGTGTCGTCAGCTCTGCCTGTGTATCTTCCTGGACCCACACCAGGCCTCTGCCCTAGCACAGCCAAGTTAGAGATTTGATGCTATGCTCCCATAGGGCTCCCCAATGCCTAGGGGAGTCCTATGGGGCACACTTTTAATCTCACCACTAGGGACTCAGGGGCAGGCACATCTCTATGAGCTCGAGGTCAGTCTCTTCTACTTAGAGATTTCTAGGCCAGCTAGGGCTATATAGTGAGACCCAATCTCCAAAACAACCCCCCCCTCCCCCAAACCGCTCTTCAGTATTTTCCCATGCCTTCCCAGGCTTCTCTCTCTGTAAGCATCCCGCCCCAGCTACACATACACACACCTGCTGTTTACATAGATCATCATGCATGCTTATGGTGGAAGATGGGCCAGTTTTCAACTACTCATAAGTCTCAAAAGATAATAATATGCAAAAACCCAAGAAAAACCAAACCAATTCAGAGAAAAGACCTCCTTTGCAAACTCCTCCACATCTCCACCAGGGGGCAGGGCTGCTCTTCCGTTTTTGTTTTGTTTTTTTTTTGTTTGTTTGTTTGTTTTGTTAATTTGGTTGGGGTTTTGTTTGGTTTGGGTGGTTTTTGTTTGTTGTGATTGTTACTTTTTGTATGGATTAGAATTGCTGAGGCTTTAAACACGTTCTTTACTACCGAGTTTATTAGCGGGCTTCCTAGGAGCAGTACACTCCCCTGGACTGACTGCAAAGTAAGTAGATCTTTAATACTTTATTTTTCAGTTTTAGATTGTAAACTTTGTACACGCTTCTAAAATTTTCATAGGAAGAAAACCACAAGATTCCCAGGTAATTTGCCACGCGTGTAAAATGTATACGCATACATAAAAACAGGCAGTGTTCCTGAATGCACCCTCACTCGTCCTCGCAGGCTCACTCACACTATCCTTCCTTTTCTGCAATTTCTAGTTACTTCTGCACAGCTTGAGTTCCACACTACTACAAAACACTCCCATGCGCCCAACTCGTGGGGTTTGTAATAACCTTTCCATTCGGCTCTGGAAATACGCTCTTTTTCCGGCTCCAACTTCTTAGTACTTAAACCCAAGAAAACTAGTGTGGTTGTGTGTATGCATGTTCATCTCTACAGATTGTGATCTGATCTATAGAGGAAGGGAAGTTGCACCGACCCAGGGCCTGCCTCTCCTCTGGCAGGGCACAAAGCTTCCTCTTTTTCTTTTGTTTGTCAGAAGTTGCCTGCCTCCCTGGGATAGAACCCCGTGCCTTTCCAACCCCGGAGCCACACCCCCAGCCTCTGTTCTCAGGGTTTGAAACTGCGTTCTTAGGTTCCTTCTGTTTTCCTTATGTACTTCTTGGAGTAAATTCTGAGTGTGACTAGGCAAGGGACAAATGTCCTACAATGGCCAGTTGAATCTATAAATGGGGCCCCGGTCCACTTTCCATTGGACTTTTAAGGGCCTGGCTTTAAAGCTTTTCTGATGGGAAGTTGGTGGATTTCTTTGTGGATATTTTCTCTCTGGAAGCTTGGAAGGCTTTCTGTCCCCACCCCCACCCCCACCCCCACCCCCACCGCGCCCTTGGGCCTCAAAGTTGCTACTCAGAGTGTCTATACTCAGACTTCCTGATGCCTGGACGTCTTTCAGCCATTTCCAGTATCTTTTCTTTCTTTCTTTCTTTCTTTCTTTCCTTATATATTGTGTCTGTTGCATGTGGGGGAAAAAAGACCATCATTTAAATTCTAAAACCTGATTCTTGTTTTGATGGCAATTAGCTGTCCTCTCTGAGGTTGCCCACTGTTTTGATTCTCTCCAAAGATGCTAATTAAAAGAGCTCCCTTCATTTTTGTATCTTACTTTCTGCAGCAAGGTGTTCTCTCTTTCTTCTTGTTCTGTCTTGAGGGTGTAGTGACTCTCGGCTGGATGAGCGTGTCCATAAACAAAGCCATCCCTATGGACAGCTCCTGGGGTCTGTTCACCTAAAGGGCATGGCTAGCTTCAGTTTCCACAGTGGTGGCACCACGTCACCAGCAGGCTTCTACCCATGCTTGCCCTGTGTCGTTTCCTATGAGAGGATCATATGAATTAGAAATCATCTCTGGGGTAATCAGCTCTTTTCCCTGGAAATTACCAATGACTGCCAGATCCCCCACCCCCACCCCCGATAGTTAATGTAAAACGAAACCAATAATGCACCCATTAAGGAAAACATGCATACATATGCAAACACGTACGTCCACAGTATTCTGATTTGAATGTGGAGTGTCCCCCTTAAGTGCCTATGTTTGAACCCCGATCTCCATTGTGCTGTGGGTCACTGGAGCTGAGCCTGGAGAGACTACAGCATGGCCCCTCTTCCCAGCCACGCTCTGCTTCTAAACTGTGGACGCAGCGTGACCTGCTGCCTAACTCCTGCCATGGGTTTTTCTCACCATGAGGAACTCTGTTTAAACTGCAAGCCCAAATAAACCCATCAAAAATATTTTTTTATTATTTAATATTATTGGGAGGAGGGTGTATGACCGGTAGAGGTCAGAGGATAATCTTCTCCACCTATACGTGAGTTCTGGGCATCCGCCTCGGGTTGTCAGGCCTGGAGACGGGTGCTTTACCTACTGAGCAATCTTGTGGGTCTTAAACCTTTTGAGAAAATGATCTTTGTCCCGTGTTTTGTCGTAGCAAAGAAAAGGAACTGGCACACAGACTCACGGGGCCCTCTCTGTTTCCAGGTCAACGATGTGGCACTCTCTGTGGAGGAAGACGGCTGGTAACAGCCCTCAGCATCGTGTGTTCCTGCTGACAAAGTGAATTCTGCCTCCAAGTGTGTACCACTCCCTAAAAGCCCCCACTTGCTGCTGGGCCATCTGTTATAAGACCAGTCCCCGGTCCTGTGGGGGGTTTATCAGCCTTACCTCCCTGAGAAAAGAGATTGACATCTAGCCACACAGGGCAGCCTCTCCTTGGAGTTCCAGGAAATTTATTTTTTTCTCACCTTGAATTTCTGAGTGACAGGAGGTGGCACTCCAGGTGGAAACAACCTTAACTCAGTTTGTCACTGTCCGCGGGAATCCTAAACAGAGGGCTCACTGATCCCAAGTCCCTTACTTCTTTGTCTCCCAGAAAAACACATTCCCACACTGACCCAGTGTCCCGAGCTGGCCCAGGACAGTGTCTTACCCTTTCCAAAAGGTCAGAGTTGCCAGAAGTCTCCTGGGGGGTCTTTAGAGAAGACCAGGGCAGCCCTAGAACTGAGAGCCAATGTCCAGGCTGGCTTCTGTGTGGTCAAACTTGCTTCTCCCTGATTTACTCCAGTCCGGGCTTGCTCAAAGCCCATGTCGTTAACTCCAGCCAGCCTGCTTCTCTATGCTGGCAATGTCTCCAATGTCTCCGTCTACCGTCTGTCCGTTCTGTCCTCCTACTACCCAGACCCTCTGCTTTTTTCTCTGATACACACACACACACACACACACACACACACACACACAGCACAGCACACACATAGTTTCTAAATCGTCTCCTTGTTCCCACAATCCATCACAGGTGCACTCAAGACCTTCTTGAAGAACCAGTGCTCTTAAATAATTTTTATCTTTTGAATAGAGAATGCACCAGCAATTCAAGACTTCCTTCCAGTGAACTGTCTTACACACACACACACACACACACACACACACACCACACACCACACACCCCGCTGCCAACCACCCCACTAGTTATGTACTCTCCACCCTCCTCTGGTGATAGGAACATAGTTGTATTTTCTCCTCATGTACACGGGTGTCTAATACTCTGCTTTTATTTCCTACCGTAACCTGGAGGTTTTCAATTGACAGAAGAATCCATTTTTTCTTCTTTCACAAGAAAACAAGGATAGCTACAATCCCTGCCTGTCACTGTAATTTATGTCTTTGAGAGAAAAAGCTATCTATCATCCTATGACCACTTCCTGAGAGGGAGGCTCCTGGGGAGGAATTGCCTCACTGAAGGCAGAGTGCAGAAACCAGGAACTGGGCTTGGGAGACAGAGGGATGGCAGGGAGTTAGAGAAACTTTCTTACCAGTGGCCTGAGAACTGGGAGACAACCGCCTTAGATTTCCTTTGTGAGACCACTCTCAGAACTGAGCCCAACAGGGAAGGTCCTCTGGTCCTGAGTGACTCTGGAGTTGTAAATCTGTCTGATGGGCTGGCTTGAAACACCAGAAACTGTAAGAAATACATTCTAAGAGATCTGCTGCAAGGAATTGTTTATGCAGCTACAGGGCGGACTAGGAGAATCCAAACTTAAAATCCCATAGGAAAGAAGGCTGGGGCTCTGGGAGGGGTCAGAAGCTACACCCACAGGGATGACTCCCTCCACAAGGAAATCTGCACCTGAGACCTTCCCACAGACGATCCAGGCCCACTCTGCTCACGGTGACACTCTCCTCACACTAGATCAGCAGCGTCAGTCACTCTGGCTGTCCCAGGTGGCTGTAGCTGGAAGGGTTGGCTGACAGCACAGACTCGGCTTGGGTATATAGCAGGGAAGGCTAGACACTTGTTCTATTTCTCCAGGTAATAATATCTCAGGGCGATCTCTGATTCAGTTGCTTAGTCCTTCCACCTATGGAGTGAAGTGGCTGGGGTTGAGCTGAGCTTGGGCAATAACCAACTTTGGAAAGTCAGGAAGCAACCCCTGAGAACACACCTCCAGGGGCCCTGCTGGTCTCTCAGTCTGTGCCTATCCCTCCCCTTATCCCTCCCCCTCCCCCTCTCCTCCCTCTCTCTCCTCCCTCTCCCTCC
>NC_034595.1:2023684-2026089 GCF_900095145.1 Mus pahari
GGCCACACACCTACCCAGTCTAACTTAATAACCTCAAAGGCAGCCATTAATTAAGGAGACATGGTTCTGTTTAGATCCTGGTTAGAAGACCCGCAGTTAACTTTGTCTGAGTTTTAGAGCTCAGCTCTGCACCCCACCTTTCTTTCTGACCCCCATGTTATCAGCTAGATGATGAAAACAACCACCACTCATTAGTAAAATTTCCCTTTGAAAAATATCTCCCTGGGGCAATCTTGCTGTCTAGGAGGGGGCTGAGGCCAAGGAAAAGGACAAGAAAGGACCAGAGACCAGGGTCATTGCAAACCTGTCTCTGCTTGACAAGCTGTCCCCCCTCTGCCCTCTGCCAGTCCAGTCAGGTTTGCCAGCTTTGGTGAAGTGAAGAACAGGAGGGACAGGAAGAAACAGGGACACCCTCCCTAAAGGAAATGTTCTAGAAGGTCTTCCATCAGGCTCCGAACTGTCCTAATGTGTGCAAATGGGTTCTCTGGCTCCTTCATCCGCAGTGCAGAACCTGGGAGGTCTTGACAGACTGATGGACAGCTCTTCTCCTGTATACTAATGTCAGACACCGCATACTAGTGTCCTGCCCACTCCTTGGCATCCTTTGAGTCTGGCTTTCTTCTCTTTGCACACTCTTAGCCTTCAGCACAGCAAAGCCTTCCCTGGTCCACTGCCCATGTGTCGCTACTCAGTAGCCTGTGTGCTCCTGGTCTATGGCCTGACCCCAATTTGAAATTTTAGAAAGACTTTCTCCAGGCTGCTTCTGGTTAATTCTCTGGAGTTGATTCTCTGGAACATTCCCTGAATTTCTTATGTGCTTCAGGTCTTAATCTTTCCATCTGCTTCAGACACCTGCCCTCCTCTGTGGTCTCACGTGTGGCTGCTCTCTGGGCTCCCCCTCCGACGGGCTGCTTCTGCAGTTGGTGGCTAAAACAGGCAGTTTCCTTCCTGGAACAAGCATCTCTCACTGTGTGTGTGTGTGTGTGTGTGTGTGTGTGTGTGTGTGTGTGTGTGTGTCTCCAACAGCACTGGTGTTGTCTCATCTAGGTCAGTCCAAGTAGCCAGGTGTGGTGGATCATCTGTCATAACGCTTACTTGGTAAGCTGAGCTGGGAGGCGCTTTTGAGTTCAGGAGTTTGGGGCCAGCCTGGGCAATATAAGAACTCAGCTCAATCAAGCCCCCTAAAGATAACATCCCAGCTTTCCCTACACCCCCACTTGCCCTCCTCCCTCCCTGCAGCTGAGCTTCTCCAAGCAGCAGTTGTGCTCATCGTGCATGCACATCCCTTTCGGGTCCTCAAACTCCAGTCATGGAGCTTTTTCCTGAACCACCACTCAGATGCAGTTCTGTTTATCCTTGTCACAGAATCCAAGGACAGTTGTTCTAGGGTTTCAGTTTGGGCCTTTAAATAATAGTGCCTGGTGGCATTTCCTGAAGCTGGCCTTTCTCCCCCTTTCTCCTCCCTCCACCTCTCCCCTCAGCTTCATCTCTTTCAGCCTGCTCCACCCGCTTCTCTGTGCGGGGTTACCCCTCATCACAGGCTTCACAGGAGTCTCTTCTGCTCTTTGGATTCCTTTACCAATGGGAGGAGGCCGACAAAAATCACAAAGATGATAGGAATGATCTGGTCACTGCACGGAGTTCAGATCAGTCACCTGGAGGAGGCAACGCTCTTGGGGCCTTAGGAGCATCTCTTACTGCTTTCAAACAAGCTCCGAACCTTCTCTCGGGACACCTCTCCTCCAGGCTTCTTATCCTCCTGACAGGAGCTGTGAGTGAAGGGGAGACTCCGCCCAGTCCAGTCAGTTAGCTTCAGGTCCTATGCACAAACCAGCTGTGACTAGTTCCAGGATAATTTCCAGGCAGAGCCACCTGAAACGCCTACCTTTTATGAACACTGCTCACTGGGGTGGCATAACATGCCCACAGGGACAAGGACAAACCCTATGACTTCACACACCAGCCTGCATTTAGCCAGGCTCTTCAGGCTCCAGACATCACCAGCTAGCATGACACACTGGAGAAATTACTGTATGGTACTAGGGTGCTAATCTTCATCTTGATTTTCTCTTTAAAAAATAAAAATAAAAATGTTCCTGGAGAGGTAGCTCAGAGATGGTTAAGAGCACATGCTGCTTTTGCTGAGAACCCAAGTTCAGTTCCCAGCTCCAACACTGGGTGACTTGGAACTTTCTGTAATTCCAGCCCCAAGGCCTCTGACACCCTCTTCTGGGCTCTATGAGCCCATTGTTCCCATTTAGACTCTCTTTCTCTCTCTCTCTCTCTCTCTCTCTCTCTCTCTCTCTCTCTATATATATACATATATATGTACGTGTGTGTGTGTAATTTTTAAAGTAATAAAACAATCAACTAGAACGAGCTTCCAGCCTATGATGTTGGTTCTC
>NC_034595.1:2026934-2041189 GCF_900095145.1 Mus pahari
GTGTTTTGCAAAATGTATCTTGGGTATTCTAAGTTTCTGGACTAATATCTGCTTATCAGTGAGTGCATATCTAGTGACTTCTTTTGTGATTGGGTTACTTCACTAAGGATGATATCCTCCAGATACATCCATCTGCCCAAGAATTTCATAAATTCATTGTAATAAAGCTTTTCTTAGAATGAATCGCCATTCTTAAGCAATAGATGTTGTAATTAAAGCAGGATTTGAACTCAAGTCTCGAATTTCCTATGTCCTTTCCATGAGGGAGCAAAGTGGTGACCGGTCTGAGCAGGCTACAGACTAGAGAGTCCCTCTACCTTTTGAAAGTCTGTGTACTGCTGTGTACCTGGAGCCTGAACCCCCACCTGAGTTGGTGAGGTCTCAGAGTGAGAGACAGAGCTCTCCTACACCTTACCTCAGACAGGGATGACAGCCGGGCACAGGATCAATAGCCATCCTGCCTAGACTCCCCTGACAAGCTAATCTTTACAGTAAACATTTCATTCTCTCCTGCTGGCTGCTACACCTGCTGATGGGAGAGTGAGTAGGGTGGGGGAGGGGTCCTCTGCTTTAAGGAAGAGCTCTCACTTCAACAGGGGGATTGGGACCCTCCGGTCCCAGCTCAGCTCTGCTCAGCTAGAGTCCCTTTGCTGTGGAGGAGTCCTTGTTTCCTCTGGCTGTGTTCAGGATGGCACTGCCCACTGTGGGCCCAGCCCACTGTTCAGTGGTCAGTTCTCATAGCTTTTGCTTTGTTCTCATCCTGCCATTACACCTGGTGCCTCCCCTACTGACAATGCCTTCTGTCTGAATAATCACAATGGCCAACCCTACTGAGCACCATTATAAGTCCTGTGCTAAGGGCCTTGGGCTAAGCATCTTGTGTGGTGTACTCAGCAAAGCCCACGGCAGGTCTGCGGGTGGGTGACCCAGACTTCCCTGTTTTACAGATGAGCAGAGTGGAGGGGCAGAGGCTGGGCTGTCTTGCCCCAAAGCCCAACTTCTTAACCAGTTTGTTGGCTGACTTCCCAACACTGTGTCAAACGCTCTGGGGTAACTGGGTGCTTGAGCCCTGCTTGGCCATGTGTAAGGGGTGGCATGACATGGTTCCCATCCCTGGGACGGAGCCAGCAGGATGTGGGCCTCCAGGAGTGTTGGTGGCTGCTGTGGGTGTAAGGCCTGTTTGTATAATAGCGTACGTATTTTCATATTCCTCTTTCAAGCCCTCTCTGTCAAGGCTAAGGACTACAAGATAATCAGAGATAGCATGAGCCCAGAAGCAAGGGCACGTCTGTGTCTCAGCAAAATGGGAGAGAATGCTGTGTGTGACCTTCAGGACAGCCCTTAAGGCTGTGGGAAAGAATGCTGAAAACACGAATTTGAAAATATATACATTCTCAACTATGCAAAATATAAGGACACAATATGATTTGTATAAGGAGCCTCACAGATCTAAAGGAATAGAGGCAGCTGCACTATGAGCCAGCTTGTCTGAAAGATACAAAGACAGGCAGATAGAGATGCAGGCAGATTCGGGTAGGAACGGGGGCTCCAGGGCGGGATCCCACCCAGTTCTCTCGTTGTCTGTGCTTGTGTTTGCTGTTTCTTCCTAAGAATCAAGGGGCTGGGGTCCTAGGATGCAGATCTATGGGATAATCAAAAGGGAACTTTTGATTTGATGTGTAAAATAAAAAAAACAACAACAACAAAAAAAAAAAAACCTGGGCTTTTAATCTTCAAGAGATGAGTTACCTAGAGAGAGTTTTTAGAATAGCAAGAGAAAACCGTCCCGAGTGAGCAGACAGCTGTCTGGAGGTCAGGCAGCAGAACAGAGAGCGCAGTCTTAAGTAGAACATAGGCCATCAGCCTGTAACTCACGATTTGACTTCCAGTCATTTGTTTTACTGCTCTCAAACACTCCTTCTCTCAGAAACCCCTCTCCAAGCCCAAATAGTCCTTGGCAGCTAGGGACTGAGCTGGGAAAGAGGTATTTCTGCTCAGTATCAGACATGCCTGTCCACCGTCACTTAACCTGTTGCAAGTCAGAACATCATGGTGTGTGGTGGAACAAGGCTCTTCACCCCTAGGTGGCTTGGAAACAGAGAGGGGAGGAGGTCAATAGCCCTTTTGTGAGGATGTCCCCAGTTACCCAACTTCCTCACTAGGCTCCATCTTTTCAGAAGGTTGTACCACTTTACAGAAGTGCCAAGCTTGGACCCAAGTCATTTTTAAACATTTATATGTTTGTTTACTTAAATTGTGTGTGTGTGTGTGTGCGCGCGCGCGCGCGCGCGCGTGTGCGTGCGCACATAGATATTTTCACTTGTACATGGACAAATGTGTGCCTGTTAGAGGACACCTTGCAGGAGTCAGTTCTTTCCTTCTGTTCTTCTCCTTTTCTAGTCCCATACTGCTGGGAATGACACTGGACCTCTCTAGGTTGGACCCTAAGGTTCCAAGTTTGGAAAAGTGCGCAAAAAAGATCTCACCAGCCAAGCAGATGGAAGTAGTCAGTTATTCTTACACAACCATACTCGGATCATTGCTATCCAATGCCCACCAGAGTATTACTGGCTCTGGGGTGAACAGATGCACAGGTAATCATAATGCTTAACCCTGACTGACTAGTATTTGTAATGACTAAAGTCATGTTTTAAGTTTAGATCACTATGCTTAAGAGATCTATAAAACAAGAATGCCTCTAACCTGTAAGCCCCGCTTGCCCAAGGACAGAAACCTTCTTGGAGTGCTGGAGGATGTTGTTGTTCAGGAAGATAACAAGCCATGTTTTCCCTTCTGTAAATAAGCTTGGTTGCCAAAATGACACAGGATGTGATTGATCACAAGTGGGTGGAAGGTATGTAAGCAGGAAGTATGTCAAGATGTATACTTGCCCCCAACTAGATAAAGACAGGAAGTACATAGCCCTTGGAGGTTTTGCCTTTATTAGTCCCTGACTAACATAATTTTCTGCCTTACTCTGGAATCCTTGGCCAGTGTCCATAGTCTTTAATAAATCTTGCTTTACATGTGGCTCAAAAATTGTACTAGTGGTCTTGTTCTTGCTAGGTGAGATTAACATACTCTCTTGTAACCACGCTGCCCAGAGAAGCACATATATTCCTGTGAGCTTACCCGAGGTTTCCCCAGAAAGCAGACTGTCTCAGCAGGAACAGCAGTGACTCTTAGTCTCTGGGGCTGTCCAGTGCATGGTAGGCTGATTAGTAGCATCTGGGGCCTCTACTATGCCAGTAACATACCTCCCTCTAACGTGGTGACCCCCAAAGTCTCCAGACTTCCTCTAGGTAACAAAATTATCCCTGCACCCAGAACCTCTGTATAGAGGGTAAGACGCTCAAGGCACAAAACTAATAAATACGGACATTTCAAGTTTTAGTGTTTATTTACCAAATTACTTGTAGAGATAAAAAGGCAAAAGTTAAAAGCACGTTTAACTAACAACAGGAAAAACATTCTGGTAATCCGTTGGACAATAAATTATCTCACTGTTGGATTTTTTAAATTACTAGAGTGATGTAGGGGTGGTGCTGATGCTAAGGTCCTGTTCCCCAGTTGGCTCTTGAGCTATCAATAAAGATGCCAGGAGCCAACTGCTGAGCTGAAGGGAAGAGGCGGGACTTGTGGGTCCCCGCAGACAGGGAGAGACAGAAGAAGAGAGAGGCGATTTTGACCTTGCTTCAGAGGGAGAAAAGATAACCAGCCATGTGCGATCTGGGGGGGGGGGGGGGAGTGGCCATAGGCTGCCTGCTTCCCCAGGCAGGAGATTAAAAATGAAACTAAGCTGAGGGCAGTTTGGGGTTGCTGAACAAGGAGAAGGTAACTAAGCAACTAAAGTTGAGGGCAGATTTAGGGTGCTGAGCTGGGAGTGAAAAGAAGGGCATGAGATAGCCAAGGAAGGCTTACCAATTGAGCCAATAAGGCAGGTTCAAAAATAAGCTAAGGTGTGTGTGCGTCTTTTATCCATGGATCCGAGGGAACCTGGGTAGGACTGGTAGCATGGTCTTCCTAGAGCTTAAAGGAGGGTAGCAAAAACTATTTACAACAGAGTGAGGCTGATATGTATGCATATGTGTATATATGTATATACAAATATATTCATATATATATATATACACACACACATGTATACACACACACACATATATGTAATCTGGAACTCACTATATAGATCAGGCTAGCCTTAAACTCACACAGATCCACCTAAGTAATAGGATTAATAGTGTGCACTACCATGTCTGGGGTCTGATATCAAAGCAAAAAGCACTGGTTGTATTTATTGGCTGTTGCCTTTTTGATGACTTGATTTCCTTTGTCGGGACAGGTTGTGGCCTGCTCTAGGTTTCTATATGTTGCATACAGCACTGGTTTTCCAGACTGAGCCTTGCCCTGAAAGACTGCTTTGTACATGCAGCTTTAGTCACTGTTTTGAGTGTGGAGGATAATTCTGAACCTGAACATATGCCTGACACCATCTGTGTGGGACCAGCCACAGCACAGACTGATGAATGACTTATTCCTGGGAGTAGGAAAGGTGCCGCCATGCGAGTTTATTGCTATGAACTGGGAGTAGGGAACATGGCTATTAAAATTATATCAGTAAAAGGAGGCCTAGGGACTTGTAAGACATACCAGATCAAGAAAAGGGTGCAACTCCCTCACTTGGACCCCATAATGAGGTGGACACCCAGCACCACAGGACTGTCATCTGGCCATCCAGGGTGTGTGTATGTGTGTATGTGTGTGTGTGTGTGTGTGTGTGTGTTACTCGAGTGTGTGGAGGACCAGCAGGTGCACAATACTGACTGTCCCAGGGGCCTCAGCTTGGCTGCCTCTACTGATGACACTGCCTGGTCATTGCCATCTGCCTGTCTACCTGCCCAGTTGTCTGGACCTGCCGTCCGTTCATCTGCCCATTCCTTCACCCAGCCCTCACTTCTCCTGTAAGGCTGTAGCCAGACTCTACAACTGGCAGGAGCTTCTGCTGTAGCTATTTGGTTGTCTTCACTGCAGACTGTGTTGTGTCTCTCTCAGCATCTCAGGCTCAGGTCTTCTGAAGCAGTCATGCTGTAACTTACACACAGACAAACACACACACACTCTGACACACACACACACACACACACACACGCACACACACTATACACTGAAGTGTGATGAGTGATCTAAGAGATAAAATTAGTAATTAAGATCAGAATAAGGAAATCTGCGCTCAGTCATGGCTCTCAAGGAGAGTACCTGACAGATTGCCGCCAATGAAACAGTGTACCTTGAGAATCAATGTATTGCTCATCAGTCAGTTCTGACTCTATGGAAAGACACAATCGCACTTGTCTATGCTTCTCACACAGTGTGCTCACAGCACTTTTTAATTGATATTTTTCTTTTGGACTATTACTTTTCTCAGTTTCTCATGTCAGTTTTTGTTTCTGAGACTGGGGTCTCACTATGTAGCCCTGGCTGGCCTGGAATCATGGCACCTTGAATGGTGGATAACATGTATCCACTGGTTTTCTTTCCCTGATATCTTTATTCCTGTGGCCTCATTAGCTTTAAAATCCTTACAGTGTTCCAGGCTGGGAGAGAATTGTCTCGGTGGCAGAGCTGCCTTCCACCAAAGTCCTCACTGGCTCACTGGCTCACTGGCTCACTGGCTCACTGGCTCACTGGCTCACTGGCTCACTGGCTCACTGGCTCACTGGCTCACTGGCTCATCTTGCTTCCTGGGGGGTCTCTGGTTCCTCATGCTCGTCTACATCAGAACCTATGGATGTTGCTAGTGTTTTGTGTTGCTCTGAGGCAAACAACCCAGCCCCAAGAACAGTAGTGGGCTCTGCCAATAATTAGTTCAGGTTAATTATTACCAATCGCTAGATGTGTGTAGCTCAGGAGTCACCCCCCCCCCTCCCCAGCTAGGGCCTCTGGAGGTTTCCTTTATGAGCCTACCCTCCACCCCAGGGAGGGCTTAGCATAATGAATTTTGCTATAATCACATTTAAGGATCTGGTCCCTGAGCCATGCAGTCAATTGCAGAATCGAGTACCATCTGGTTAGTTTGGCCACAGGATGGGAAGATACGGCCTAAGGCCTCAGGTAAATGTATTGGAAAACAGCTGCCTCTGCTTTTAGGGGCGTGGTTCTATTACCCAGGGGAGAGGCTGGCTTTCAGAAAACAGGAGTCCTCTCAGCCTCAATGGGAGCCTTAGCTTCACTTTCTGCTTCAACTCCCCAAAAGAGCAGCACATTTGCACTGCTCATATTTAATGTGTTCATATTTAGTATAGAATCATCTGCTTTTGTTCATCCATTCATCAATCAATCATTCATTCAATCAACAGGAGGCAAATCCCCACCACAGCCAGGCAAAGGCTGGGGCCCGGCCCCAAGACCAAGTGGGGACCCTGCATTGTGTAAATCAGGGGCTCCTGGGTGGAAAGGAAGCTGATTTAGTTTGCCTGTGGGTGGGCAGGGAAGGAACAACAGGGAGCACTGAGAACTGCAGAAGCGAAGAGCCCACCCATCTCTGAGAGACAGCCCTGGTCCACGTATCTCAACATGGTGGCCCGTCCACAACGTTCAGATTTTCAAGAAATGTCAGAAATCCAGATGTGGTGTTTGGTCGACTGGAGATAACATCTCCATCTTAAAATCGTGGCTCATATTTTTATTGAGTATCTCCTTGGCAAAACAAAACGTTTCAGTGCACCGGTTTTGTGGCACAGACGGTTAGATGTGCCACAGACATACCCTTGCAGAGCCCCGGGACATTCTACCTAATAGGCCCACCTATAAAGAAGACGGAATGAAATCTTCCTACATCAGAAACCAAATAAAGGGAAGGATATTTGGAACTGAGGGGAGAGACGTCCACGCTAGAAGCCTGACTCAGTGGGTATCCCCCGCTTAAGCATACGTGCTCTCAAAGCCTCCTGCAAGCTAAGGTTAAAAAAAAAAAAAAAAAAAAAAGATGTTCAGTTCCCCTGAGAGGGTTTGGATGAATGAAAGAAAAGCGATCTTCTCTCAAGGCCAGGCGAGAAGGCTTTTATGAATAGATACTTGAAGCTAAGACCCTGAACTAGGTTTAACTTGCTTCCTTCAGCTCAATAATTCCTTCCCAGGGGATTGTGGGAAACAAGAGCGGGCACCATAAGTGATGCTGTGTGAATAAGTTAAAGAACCCAGGACCAAGGGGCTGATGGGTAGCCTCACTGGGAGGAGATCTGCAAGCTTTGAGGTCCCACAGACATGCAGAGCACAGCAGGGAAGGGTGGGGAGTGGGCCGTGGGGCGGAGCTTCCAGCTCAAAACAGTTGGGAAACTCTGGATTGGACCAAGCTCAGGATGTTGATTCAATTGTAGCAAAGTTTGGGCTCAATACTGCGCTCCCTTGCCTTGTGAATTCATTTTCCTCTGAAGAGATTATCTCTAAGCTTATCCAATGGTAGAACTCAGAGACTCCCTGAGGGTAGGCATCCCAGGGAGGAAACCATGCGAGACAGTGATGGAGTCAGTTGCTCTCTGCCATCTTGCTTTCCCAGAAGCCATCGTGCATGGTCCACCCATGTCAGAATCTTCTCCTGGATGCAGAGTCGCTGTGTCACCGTCTCAGGCCAAGCTTTCCGCTTCTCTGAAGTTTGGGGTCCACTGGGTGGCAGAACCCAGCCTCCACCTTACCAACACCACGATGGCCCGATCAATTCCCACCCAGGCTCTTCCTCCTGGGGCCCCTCAAAACTCATTTCTCTCCCCACCGCTCGCTCGACGATCATTTCTCCAGCCCTGTTCACACAGCTGGCATTTATCTTTATTGCCGCTCTGTTTATTGATTTAGAGCCATCTCTGCAATTCGTCAAGCCTGGATCCCATTTTAATCTGGGCCTCCGAAGTGGCAAAGATCCCTTCCAGCTTCAGTGCTTGCAGAAATGTGATTAGCTGGGGCTCCCTTCCATCCTTCAAGCCATTAATGGAAATAGTAAATGGTCCCAGTTTGGCAGGAAGGTCTTCCGGGTCTCCGGGGATGTATGCGTCCCTCGCCTGTCACCAGCTCTGCCTAGATGGTGGTGGATTGTTGCTTCCCTATCACGAATCTATGCAGAATTCCTAGTTATTAATTAGTTCACTCATTCAATAGAAATACTCAAGGGGAAAAATAGCCTGAGGACCTGTCATTTTCCCTCTCATAAATGGTGTGATGACCTCAGGGAGAGGAAGTCTATGGGAGGGACGTGTGCAGAAAAGCATGCTTCCGCCAGGGGTGGTGACTCACACCTGTAATCCCAGCACTGGGGAGACTGAGGCAGGGGGACAGCTGAGAGTTCCAAGTGGGTCTGGGTCACAGCATGAGACTGTCTCATGTACCTCCTACCTCCTACGTGGTTTCCATAAACTGGAGCTTGGCTTTTGCGACGCACACACGACAGGCAAAGCTCACTTCCCAGGCTTTCCCCCATGAAGACTAGAAAGCAATTGTGCCACTCAGTTTAATCTTTCTTTCTTATTAATTTATTTATTCACTTTACATCCTGATCGATCCCCTTCCTCCACTCCTCCCAGTCTCACCCTTACAAATCCCTCTCTCCCATTACTCCCTCATCTTCTCCTTAGAGAATGTAAACCCCCTCCAGTACCACCCCACCCCACCCTGGGACATCCAGTCCCAGATGAGCTAAGTACCCCTTCATCTACTGAGACCCAACCAGGCGGACCAGGTAGAGGAAGGGGAAATCCAATGGCAGGCCACAGAGTCAGACAGCTCAGTTGTTAGGACCCACATGAAGACCAAGCTGCACGTCTGCTACAAATGTATAGGAGATCTAGGTCTAGCCCATTGGTTGGTGGTTCAGTCTCTGTAAACCCCCATAGGCCCAGGTTAGTTGTGGTGTTCTTGACCACTCTGGCTGGCTTAATCCTATCCCCTACTCTTCCACAGGACTCCCCACACACCACCTGACTCTGGTGTCTGCTTCCATTCCATTGGCTTCTAGATGAGGCCTCTTAGGAGACATACGTGCCCCTTTCTATAGAGTAGTATGAAATACAGAGAAAGTATATGTGAAGTGCCCTAAGGGGCAGGGCGGAGGGAGGGAGGGTGGCAGTGAGTGTTCCCACTCAGGCAGGCTGACTCTGTCGTTGACTGGGGACCACTGTCTTGAATCGCTATGTTTGTGTCTGTGTCTGTGTGAGCAGGGAGCTTCCCCAGGGCTGATTCTCTAGGAAGCCCAGCTCTGGAGAAGACACGCTGGACTGGTGTTTCCCATAATACTCCCGGGAGAGGGGAACACTGGACAGGCAGGAGGAGAAGCAGCTCACCCGTGGCCTCATCCATACACCTGCCACACAGTGCCAGGAGATCTGGCGCTAAGGAGCCACCTTTCTCAAAGAAACAGGAGCCTCACGGAGATTGCCGCTGTTCTGAAAATATAGCGGGCGTGGCCATCCTCTCAGCTGACACACCCTTTGACCCCTTTGAACTGCTTGGAGCTGGTAGACGCCCAGAGCGGAGGACACTTACTTGTATATTCAAACAAGTATAAGAAGCTGCACCCCCCTGGCTCATTCAGACAGAGCAGAGATGAACCAGAGGGTCCCCCACCCCCATCTCCAGCAAGGGCGGGACAAGCCTGCTGCCTGGAGGAGGGGCATAAGAGTCAGTTCCCCACGGACGATTTCGTTGACAGCTGAAGGGTGAGGTGGAGCGACAGGGAGACACTCGCTCACCCTTCACCTCTCATGAGTGCTGGGGCAGCGCTGCTGGTTGGTCATTTCCCAAAAGCTTGCCAAAACAAGCGACATAAATCAAATTTTCATTTCATTCCTTCAGGCTCGACCCTTCCGTCAGGCACTCAACAGCTGCCTCCTGAGCAGATGTACAGCTCATTAGTCTGTCGTGCCGCTAGAGCCAAGTCCAGGACCCCAACCCCCATTCCTGGGCGGGGGGGGGGGGGGGGAGGGAAGGGCGCTAGCAGCCTGCCTTTGTTCTTCCACCGTCCAGCACTTTGCATATCAGCCACCAGAGGGCGAAAGCTGCACACACATCGTTGGTTCCCAGAGCCAGCTCAACTCTACACTGGCGAGAGCTGGCGAGTATGGAAGGAGATCACGGAGGGCTGGTGAGACCTTCCTCTACTTCCAGAGCTTTTCAAGCCTTTAACGTGGAGGAATAGCTTGTTTGGTGCGAGGATGCTTGGTTTAGGCAGGCAGAACTGGATTCAGATGCCTGGTCTGATGCTCTCAGCCTTTTGGCCTTCTTGACGTGGGACCCCACCGGGTGATGCTGAGGCTAACGTGAGACAGATGAAGTGAGGAGCACCTAAGCATCATGACAAAGGAAGGTGTCCTCTAGGGACATAGAGTGCATGCAAATTCTCATGTCTTTATTATCTCCTACTATGTCTTGGGGATCACTCATTAACCACACATTTAAACCTTCTCTTATTAAATATAGATGAACAGAATCATATTCAGAATATCTCTTTGTCCCTGTCTCTCTCAGACACACACACACACACACACACACACACACACACACACACACACACACATCTCTGTCTCTACCATTGAGCTGTGTTTTCAGCATTGTCTTTCTTCTCTAAAACAAACCAAGCCAAGAAGCGCCATGGGTTTGTCTGTAAATCAACATGTCTATAAATCGATTCTATCAGGTTGTCTCCATCCTTAAGTGTGGAGTCCAAGGAGCAGCGAGAGGTTGGAGAATGGAACTGTTTTTGTTTGTCTGGGGCTCACCCCCATTCCCTCCCTTGTGAACCTGTGTTCCTCTCCCTACGCTATCCAGGATCCTCCTCCGCCCCTGCTTCCCACATGCACATGAGTTCCTTCCTTTGCTGCTGCACTTACATCAAGGTGCAGTCGTCTCCGCTACCCCCACAATTCTGACATTAGCAACCTGCCCCAGGTGCCTTTCTAAAGGGAGGTGGGTGCCTACCACATTCTTCCTTGGAGGCATCACAGTTACTTTTGCATGTGGACAAAGCTCGACAGGCATCAGGGCCCTTAGCAGCGTGTACTGGCTCTTGGCTATGTGCTGTGCACTCACAAGGCTTCACAGCTATCTTGAGACATGGGGTCACATTATCAGCTTCAATTTATAGTTGGAACTGGACACTGAGAAGTGACCCTCTTGGTAATCTCGCGAGGAATAGAAGGGACAGCAATCTGAGTCCCGCATTCAGAGACTCCCCCGAGTCACAGGACAATGTAATGATATGCCTAGTGTCACCTTGCTAAGACATACTGAGCCTCCTCTCAAGCAGCAGAATTCATGGTTCCTTCCCCCATGTTTTCCAGGTGCCCTGGTTATGTGCAAGGCACTTTACCAGGTGTCACTCTGCCTGTGTTACTAGGATGGAATGGATTCAAACACAGAGCAGGGCAGGACACTCATAAACTCTGACTTATATCAAATCCCCTTTTATCTAGTAGTCTACTGAACCATGCCTCCCACCCCACACACTAATCTACCATTAGCCTCTATGCAGCTGGACTGCTGTGATTTGAATTTTGAATGCACCCTAAAGGTCCGTCTGTTGAGAGCTTGTTTCCTGGTGTGGTGCTGCTGCGAGATGGGGGAACCCTTAGGAGGCGGGGCCGAATGAGAGATCTGCTGGTCCTCAGGCTCTGCAACCTTTCCCTTTGCTTCCTGCCCATGAGGAGGTGGTTTTGTAGCATCATGTGCTCCCACTGTGATGTGTTGCTTGTCACAGGCCTAAGGAAAGAGCTAGAACCTCCACGCTGTGAGCTGAAATAAAGTTGGTTATCTCGGCTTGTCTGCCACAGCGCTAGAGAGTTGACAACCTCATGGGCTCTGCACAACCTGTTCAAGCTAAATCTCCTAGGACAGAGCTCTTTGTGGATAGATCCGCGGTCCATCCTGGGCCCTACTGTGGCCTCCTTCTCTAGACCAAGTCTCTCTCTGTGTACTGGCCTGGTTAGTCATTTTGCTTAAGAGAGCCTCTTACCTTCTGCCGCCCATCCGTGACTTTCTGACCCCAGGCAGCGGGCTGTCCTCAGCTTTGCCCTCGCTGTCGCCCCATTGCACTGCCACCTTCAGCCCCAGCGGGGGCAAAGGAGCCCTTCTATAGGCAGAGGCAGATACATATTCAAAAGCAAGCGGGACAGCAACAACTTACATGGTGCTGTAATGATCCACACGGAAATATTCCCTCGCCTCTTGGTGAAATTGTCATTCCGAACCACGGAATACATTAAGTTTTATGATCCTCCCCGCTTCTTTGGGGAATATAAATCTGGAAACATCATCTTCATATGGCAGGGCAAAGAGTCCCAGGGGACTCAAGATGTTTGAGAACGTTAACTGAGAATCAGAAATAGTTGGCGATTAATATTGGGATTTTGTTTATGGGCACAAATAAATCCCAGGTCTAGGGCTGACCTCTAAAAATCTGCCTATGACAAAAATTCTGAAGGCAAATGATGGGGCAGGAAACAATCTGAATTTAAAGAAGGGATTGGGGGGCTGGGCAGCAGTGTTTAGAAGCTCATCTTTTCTGACTGTACATTTGAATTCTGTGCACACCACCGCAGTCACCGGCTGAAATAAAGATGATAGAAGGTAGGAATTTATATCAGCAGTCTGTAGTCAGGCAAGCTTTGTGACTACATGGGGTAAAATGGGGAGTACTCTTTTCAAGGCTCGATGAAGGGGTTCCTCACTCTTCTTTCACCACTAAAATGAAGACCCAGTGACTATCTGGGCAGTGAAGGGACATGGGAGGCTACACTGGCACTCTGAACCCTACTGTGACTTACACCCAGAAGCAGAGGTGAGGAGTGAGCCTTCATGGAATGAACCAGCTTAGCATGTGAAGGCATCCTTCCGGTCTCCTGCTTTCCGCCTTGAGGAGTGAGCCTTCATGGAATGAGCCAGCTTGGTGTGTGAAGGCATCCTTCCGGTCTCCTGCTTTCTGCCTCCAGCTCTTGCCTAACCAGAACCAGCCACGCTCTGCCCGGATCTGGGGTCCATCCCAGAATACTCATGACTTCTAGATGACGATTCCTGCCTAAGCTGGCTATGGGAGCATGCAGCTGTAACCACAACGCTTGGGAGGCTGAGGCTGGAGGACTGAGTTCAAGGTCAGCCTGGCCTACCATGAGACCACGGATCCAAAAAGCAACAGCCAAAAACCAATGTGGAGAAATATGACAGTGGAGAATAAGGTCATTAAAGCTGGCAAGTGTGGCTCACTCTTGTGTTTCTCTTCGTTCACCCACCACTCCCCTCCACAGCCTTTCTCTAACCTGCCTGGCACAGCTAAAGACACAGAAAGACCACTGAATGTAATAATAAAGGTAAAATAAACTCTCTCCACCTACTAATGTCTGTGTGAGAGAGTAAAGACACAGGTTTAAGTCACCTTCAAAAGAAGCACCCCCAGCTAACTACTTACTAAGGAAACACGCTTTGCCTATCATTGAGATTTAACCTTGACTTTTCTTAGAGTTTGGCATCTAACGAGAGCTGGCTGTTCTCCGTCCTGAGATGCCCTGACCTCTCTTTTATCCTCCGGAAGGCCTGGATCCTTTCCCAGTCTGGTTACCTGCTGCTCATGTTGCAAGCCTCTATCTTGGAGCAGACCTCATGAATAAGAGCAATTTGATGAGAGGAACACGTATGTTCTAAGCTTGAAAAGCTATATAAGAGGGCTGATACTGTATACACACACACAAACACACACACATGCACATGCACACATGTACACGCACACATATGCATACACACTAACACACATGCACACACATGCACACTCTGCACACATACATGCATAAACACATGTATACACACACATGCACAAACATACTGTGGTTACAGGTGTGTAGCCCCATATCCAGCTTAGGCAGGAATCGTCATCATTCTAGAAGTCATGGGTATTCTGGGATGGGCTCTAGACCCAGGGAGAGCACACATGCACACACCCTCTAAACCAAACCATCCAAACAAGCAAACTGCTAAGCATAGGGCTGGAGAGATGGCTCAGCATTTTAGAGCACTGGCTGCTTTTCTGGGGACCTGAGTTTCATTCCCAGCATGCACATGGCAACTAATAAACATCTGTAACTCCAGTTTCAGGGGACCTGATTTTCTCACAAGGGTCTGTAGGAAAATTTTTTTTCTTTTTTTTTAAAGATTTATTTATTTATTTATTTATTTATTTATTTATTATATGTAAGTACACTGTAGCTGTCTTCAGACACTCCAGAAGAGGG